>NW_024081000.1:1048834-1299509 GCF_003009895.1 Hyaena hyaena
AACATTTCTTTTAAAAAAAATCATTGAGTGGTTTCCTTTGACACATCAGGGGTTCTCTAGCCTCTAGTAAGGTCAGAGCAGGGGGAGAGAAGAGCAAAACACACAGGGAAGAGGCAAGGGTAAGTCACCTCATCTCTCCCTCCTTTGTACCTTCCTTCCTCCTGGACTGTCATCACTTACATTCAAAATACAGAGTGCAGACGTCAGCGCATGCAGGTAGAACATGCAGCCACTTCCACATCCCAGTCACTGTGACGTGGGAAATTCTGCATCCTTAAGTCTGGCTCAACCCGTCACCATTCACACAGGTTCATTCTTTCTCTACTGCTGAGTCAGAAAGACACATGAGTGAAGGCAGATTAATAAGAACAAAGGTTTATACACATATGTGTATGAGTACACAATGTGGGAATGATAAAAGCCCATCGAGGCAAATGGGTTGGGGAGACCACTACACACAGCAGGGGTGTCCTGCCGGTTCCAAGACCAGAGAAAACTGGCCAGACCTTGGGTCAGCCGAGTTCACGGTCACGCCAGGGATGGCACAGTTGATGATTTATGCAGCTGTCTTCAATTTTCCACCATTGGAACTTCTTGAATCTGGCGTCGTTCTGCAGTAGTTCTAAACTGGGGCTCATGTGCCCTTTGCGCTCCAATACACACACATGCACAGAACAACACAAAAATACACGTGTACACATAATGTACACACTTAGTGTGTGAAGAGAGCAGGTTAAGTTTCACTTAAAGCAGTTGGGTCCCTTTCTGGTGCAACAAAGCCCATTCCCGGTTATATACAATTTGCAGAGGAATATTTGGTCCTTATTTGTGGAGACTCAGGACAAGAGAAAGGAATTATTTGGTGGCTCTGATGAAGCCCTAGGCAGGTGATGAAGGTGCTCTAGTCATGCCCAGAGCACAGGCACAGTTGCTCAGGATAAACACAGTGCTTGCTCCCCCAGAGGAGCACCTGACTAGGGTCAGCCCAAGTTCTGTTTAAACTTTCATGGTGCCATCCCCCATCGCATGACCAGCACTGTGCTTAGGGGGGGCTCATGCACTGTGTGCAGATGAGGGACTGTAAGTGTGTCCAGTCATAGCAGGCGTGGAGCTCTTCCCCAGAGCAGCACCTGTGTTGGGGTAAGTGAGCTCCCAGTGTTCTTAGGTGGGGAGCTGACACAGAGCCATGCCATCACAGATGTGATAGCGTCTACATCTGCTACAGCACTTGCTGCATCTGCCGTGGGTCCTCCGCAATTATTCTGCTGTGAAGCAAGAGTACCAAGTCCTACCAACATGAGAATGACCTTGTCCCCTCCGAGCTTACTGACTGACTGCTGGGCAGGTGGACCCCCGTTACTGGGGAGGAACGTGGAAGTACAAGTGGGTCCAAGCACAGAGTTGGTGCTGCCACTTGCAACTGCGACTGAGGCAGTGTGGCCCGGCAAGCCACAGGGGCTCTGTGCTGGGTCAACACACACGTCTCTTGACACACGTGTCTTCGCCAAGATAGGGGCTTTCACATGGAGCGATTTGTTTTTGTGTTGATGAGTCCCAGGAGCACTTATGGTTTCGATGAAGAGCTGAGTCTCCATTCCTGAGAGCAGCGTGGCCCTCTCCCACTCCTCCACTACCTGGGTTTTTGACGGTTGGCCCCCTGCTGCTCGGATTAAAGGGGGAGGCTGCCTGATCTCCTGACCGGCACCTCTTCTCCAGGATGGCAACACTTTCACATGCAGGACGTTTTCGTTGCCTGGATGAGCCCCCAGGACACTTACTGGTCATGCGGACTGTAGAGTCTCCAGCTGTGGGAATGCTGGAGTCCCGGCCCACTGCTCCACTAACTGGGTATATGGGTGGCTCCCAGTGCCTGGATTTGTTGTGTCCACATGCTACTTGGGCCACAACAGCACTGCTACCGGGTGGTGTGTTCTCAGAACCGGGAAGCACGATGTAAAGTGGCATCTGGTTGTCCCTGCACACAGGGGAGGAATAGATGATGGAAGCCTGAGATGGAGATGGAGTGTCCGTGGCTTCGCTGTCCGAAGCTGAGTGGCAGTTTGCAGGGGGCTTGCCTACTGGAGTGGAGGTGACACCAGAACGCCCAAGGGGCAAGCTCGTGGAAACAGCAACACTTGGTGGTAAAGTTGGAGGGACAGATGGGACTGGGGGCCTGGCAGACTGGTCAGCCAAGTCAGCTGTAGGACTAGGGACTCGCACAGTGTTAATGCCCGAAGGCAGACAGTTAGCAGTCTCTGTTGCTGGTATGGAGAGAGCAGGGGCAGGCAGAGTGTCCGAGCAGTCTGCTTTGATTTCTCTTCTGTCCTCCAAGATCTTATTCCAGGTGTCCAGGCTTTTGTCCATAGCTATGCAAGGCAGCTTAGGAGATGGGGGCAACTCACTGTGGCCCCACAACTCTGGCTGTGGTGGTGGCAGTAGCAGAGAAGGTGGCATGGATCTTTTCCGTTTGCAAGGCCCACTGCTGGCAGGTACAGGGGGAAAGGAGCTCCCTGATGACATGCCTGAAGGCTCCTCAGCCCGTTTCTCTTCGCTGTCTAGGAGTGTGTCCCCGACAGCCTGATGGTTTTCACCCGACACTTCCTTGGTTGATGTCTCCCGCAGTGAGGGGCAGCACGGGGCTGGGTCGGAGAGCACGGCTGCAGCTGTGTGAGGCACGACATCGCTGGCAGGGCCATGCGAGGAGGTGACTACACGGCCTTCAGGGGAGGAGTTCATCAGAGACTTGTGGGTGTCCTTCCTCAAACTGTCTCCTGGAGGACTAGGATGAAGGTCCGAAGGTGCAGGGCCGCACTGGCGGGAGCTGAGAAGTCCACTGGTCTCCAGGGGACTAGATGTTAACGGTACATCCCCGCAGCTACGGGGGGCTCTGTTCCCACCTTCCCGCCCTTCGGTCTCTCCAGGATCCTCCATCTTTTCTGTGGCTTCTTCTTGGGCCTTCTCCTCCATCCCATTTGGACACAAAAGTGGGAGGTACCGGGATGGGACCGGCTCTGCAGCCCCCTCTCCAGTCTCAGATGGCGAACGCTGGAGAGTTAATATTTTCCCCTGAGGAGGGATTCTTATGGCTTGGAGGTGCCCAAACATCGTGGAGTTAGGAGAAGACACCACAGGATTTTTCGGAGGGTTACTCCAGTTCACCAAGGGGAGGATGCCCAGAGAGGTACCTGCAGCCTGTGGGATGGGGTACCGCCTCCTCGGGTCTGGTAAAGGCCTAAGATCCTGGTGGAAGAGGCTGCGCCCAGGGTCCAGGGCAGGTGAAGGAGCAGCGGGGTGGCCCCTGCCAGGTGGTGGATGGGGATCACGGGCGAGGCGGACCAGGGGCCGATCACGGCCAGGCAGGGGACGGTGGCGGCGGAGTGGGAAACGTAGAAACTTACTCAGGAGATTACCCATATTGGCTGGTTGTGCGCCAAACTATCTCGAGGTTGGAGTCTTTAAGCTGGAGAGCCCCTCCAGAGCTTCTGACTCCTCTCGAGGTCAAACTCGCACTGAGCCTGAAGGGCTCAGCCTGGCACCAATGATGCATCCCTGGTACACGTCACAAAGAAGGGCGCGCATGCGCAGCTTAGCAAGAGACCACTTCACGGGCAAAGGGGAGGCCCCAGAGCCCCGCACCTTTAGGCTCCAGCGCCTGGGACTTCCGGTCGCCAGTGGCGGTGTATAGGCTGCCCGCAGCCCTTGGCGGGTGCGCCCATTGGCACGTGTACGCAACCTGCAAGGCCACTGCGTGGGGACTGTAGGGGAGTGCGGTGGTTGTTGGACCCCTTGGCGCCTCGGTGTGTGTTGCCAGCCTTTCCCCCAAGAAAGACGAGCGCTGGGGGGCTCCCAACGCTGTGACGGAGCGGCCCGCTGCCCCCGGGATCCTCTCTGCTTCCCTGCAAGGCTCCGAACCAGCTGCATCTTCGCTAGGGCTGCCCAGGCTTTCAGCATCACTCTCCAGACGGCGCCAGTTTCCAAGAGCCGCCAAAGCCTGACCTGAGTGGATGCTGCGCCCCAAGCCCTCCCTTCCTAGCAGGCAAGTTCTTGCTTTCTTCCTTTTGAGGAATTTGGCAAAACAACATTTGTAATTTAGACCGCCTCTCAGGTCATACAGGTGGTGGTGGCTTAGCTGGGATTCAAGCCCAGCGTAGTGACTCCCAGAGCTCTTACTCTGGACTGTGGTGCCTCCTTACCATATATGCATCATGTGTTACCATGTTTTCTTTTTCTTTTTCCTAGTTCTTAGGGTACTTAGCCCGGTGCCATATTTACAGTGAGCAGAGACCTGCCCAGGACCAGGTCTTCGTTGAACAAAAGCTCAATTCATAAATTAATCAGGGACCACAATGGGTTCTGGTCTCAGAAGATGTAGGGCATGGACCACCAGTGGTAAGTATACTACCATCCCACATTTGTAACTGAGCCTTGCAACCCAAATTTTCTATTTGGTCTACTCTGAAGAATCCAAATACATAAGATTATATGTAAAGACTGTATGTAAAAATATAAAAGGTTATATTCTAGATACGTTGTGGTCTACCTGGAAGAAGTTCACCAGTGGATTATTGCATATGGATCAGAAGCCAGTTTCTCTGGCCTTCTAGGAATATGTCTAGTAAGGCATCTCACTAATGTCTAGAAAGTAAATATGCCATTTATTTTAAGTTAAGAGTAGAGCAACGTATTGGGTTAAAGAAAGGGCAACACAATTTGGTGGTTGTGAGCATGCCAGCCAGGTTCATTCTTCACCCCACATTGTTGGCACTTAAACAAAATTCTAGAGATTCTTATGACCAAGGGGGAGAGATATGCTTGAGTGTCTGGCAAGAGAAATATGTATTATTGTCTAGGAGCTGGAAGCTTCAGCATGAGGAAGGAGGTTTGAAAAATCTTGGCCTACGTGTGGCTTTACATAGTGTGAATCTCATTCTGTGGCTTACTTCATTGAAGTGTTTTTTCTCTCATGGGACTGATGTTGCATATCTGTGACATGACATGCATAAGATTCAGAACCAAGAATCCTATAGATCAGTAAAAATATATATATTAAAATTTTTTATATATATTATATATACATCTATAGACACACAGTAAAAGTTTGGATTATGAGTAACTTGTTCTGCATGTGTTCCACAAGATGAGTAGACATTTCTGATAAATTTTAACTTGACAAGTAAGTGATGTCTTGCAATACAAGGAGTACATGATGCCAAATGTCACATGACAATTGAGCCAATGGTTCTCTCTCTCTGTCTTTGTCTGTCAGTCCACCCACTGCGGAATCATGGGTGATCATCTCGCATGCTCAGATGCTTTGCCTCAGGCCACGGTGTTTGGCATTGATCAGTGAGTTTTCAGAACATTGGAAGGTGTCCACAACTGGTACTGGTGTATTTTTTGTCACTTCAAAGCACCTATGGGCAGTCCTTTGCTTTTCCATTCCAAAGCTTAGGAATGCTTTGCCTCATTCAGGTCAGGCTGCCTGCAGATAGAGACCCTTTCCTCTGCTGCCTTATTGCTGGTTACATTAAGTAGAGCATATGACAAGAGCTTATTAATACTGTAGTGCAGTCAACATCCGTTAGCGATAATGAAACATCCTACACAAGAACCCTTTTCTCTCGTCTCCTTCACACCAGCCACGAAGGTTTTCAGAGGTATGTACAGGTTAATTTGTTTATTTTTCTTTACATTTTGTATTTTATTATTTTGTATTATAGTGCAGTAGGTTAATGATTGTTATATGAGTATTTTTGGGTTGTGGAACAAATCATCTGAGTTCCACAGAAACATAAATTTCTGTTATTTATTATGGGGAAGTTGGCTTTGATAGACAAGTGCTTTGGATGACCAGCATGTTTCTGGAGCAAATTATGCTCATGAACCAAGGCTTTACTGTATTTATTTTTTCATATTGAAAATACCACTGGCCATAATTCATATCTTACAAAATTAGCTTTAGTGCTCTGGTTATGAGAACTTTTATAGTATGTTAGAGCAAACTTGGACTTCCATCCCCAACAAAGTTGGGGTGGGTAGGACACAAAATGTTTTGCTCAGACCCTAATTCTGTTTGGAAAAAAAAAAAGAGGAGAAATATTATAAGCGCTTTCTATTCTAAGAGCAAAATTGATTTCCCGATAAGACATTTAACCACAAGTCCTATGATATCATTTGAGTTCAGTAAGGAACAGTTTCTTGGTAGTGTTTCTTTGAACAGAAATAGCAAGCTTGTACAAATTCTGAGCAAAGATATCTTATTAAACTCTGAAAAAGATGATGATGTCAGATATATTTGAAGACAATAAATGACAATAATGCTATTTCCATCGTTTTATTTCCCAAGGAGGAAAAATTAAGCATATGATGCGTGTTGGGGCTTCAGGACAATATAAGGAAGTTTGGGTAAGGATATCTTCTCTTGTCAAATGGGAGTCGACAGATAGGATGCTTTTTTGAAATATAGACCATTCTCTTCCTGGTCCTTAGAGACAAAATATATTAGATGGCAAGTGGTTATTCTCAGATAATTTGCCTGGGCAGAAGAAAACATGTTGAGACAGAATTTGTTAAGAGAAAATATTTTGTTAATGATTGATTTAATCATTAATAAAATATTTTTATAATAACCACAAATTATAGTTGCCAGGAAGATTCATTCTCATATGACAATTTATAAAACAAAAATCTCCAATTATAAACCATGAAGCCATAGGTGTGAAGTCTTAGAAAAAGTTGGTAGTAGTGACAATGAACCAGAGCTGACACCCTGTGTGTGGTTCAACACTCCCTCCCTGTTCCCTTGTCTTGCTCTCCAATAATCTGTTGTAATTCCTACAGAGTTACTATGGAGGGAACACTGAGTGAGCCATGGAACTCATTAAATGAACTTTTTTCTCTCTTCTCTTGACTATAAACAGGGCTCAGCAGAAGCAGACTGGCCTTGTGCAGCCCCTTCTTTGGACAGTCTTTTCTTGATCATCCTATTCATCAGTCCTGCATTTTAATTTTGCCTTCTCTAAATGTATCAAAATCTTTCTGTGGTTGATGACTTCCACATTCTCTTGGCTTTGATTGGTATTAATTTTGGTATTTCTACACTTGTATTAAATATGGTTTCAGGAGGAACAGAAAGTAAATGTGTTTTTCAAGTCTACCGCCTTGAACTGAAAATACTTGTTGATTTTAGCATCCAACATTCCCATAGGAAAAAAACCCAACCTCAGCATTCACATTAAACTTTTCTTGAGAAATCACTAAGAAATTAGGATGTGGTCATTTCTAATGGGAAAATAGTACCCATCTCATGGAGTTGATTTGAGGACTAAATGAGATAATGAACATGAAAATGATTTGTAAAGTTTAAAGTTGTCTAAGAGACTTGTGTGAGAGGGATGATGGCAGAGAAGTAGGGAGCTCTGTTCTTTTCACCCACCCCTATCTCTCAAACAAAGAAGGCCTGAAGCCATAGGACACTGAACGGCAAGAGTCTGGGAGGAAGAGACAGAGTCCACTAAGAATACACCCTCATAGGTGTGTGATTGCAAACTGAGGGAGATAAAAATGGGCCGGGACCAGAGGCATGGAGGGGAGGGAGCCCCCTCCGCAAAGAGCCATGGAGAGACGAGGGGAAGAGAAGGAGCCGCTGAAACTGCTCACAGAAGTGTCCCTGGAGAAGAGAAAAACCTTGTTCCAGGACAGAGAGGGAGCCTATCATCCCATCTCTAACTGCAGGGCGTTCAGAGAGAGATCTTATCTCTAGCTGTGTTGCTTTTGTGGGCTGGGTGCCCTGATCCTAGGCAGTGCCAGGAGAAACTGCTCCCCTGCTCCCCCTACTTGATTTCTGGCTAGGAAGTGGCTGGCCTAGAGGATTACATTTCGGGTGGTATCATTAAAGTGCAAGGACTAAAATCTGGAAACGAGGCAGAGCTTGGGACATAGAACATGGCCCACCTTGGCTATGCCCATGGCACAGGGAGATCGGACCCAAAAGAGTGATTTGCAACGCTTGGTTCAAGAAGGGACTGGGGCACTTCCAGTTTTCTCCCCACAACCACCAAGACGGGGCCTCTGGGAGAGGCCAGCAGACCCACAGTGGAGGAGAGACCTGTCTACACTAAACCATGCCCATATGTGCTGGAGAGCTGCTTTTTTGGTTTCTACTGGAGCCTGGAGCAAGACCAACATTGATGCATTGATGTGATTAACTCTAGATCAATTCTTGCTATTCAGATACATTTTTCCTTATCTCATTCTTATCTCTCCCCTCCGCTGGACTGGGCACTCTGGTCATTCTTTGGCTTAAACCGTCACATTTAATCCATTCTCTTGATGCATATTCTATACTTCCATTGTTACCTTCCTTTCTCTCTCTCTCTGGAATAATCAGACTATATAGTTTCTTTTGGTAAAATTATCTTCATTTCTTTCTTTCTCCTTGCCTCCTACCATATTCTCCTCTTTCTCTCTCTGAATTAAGCCTTCCAGTCTCTCTGCCTGGTCAATGTTCAATTTCGCTTTCTCCCCACCCCTGTCATTTCTCTCTTTGTACATGCTCTTCCATCAGCACTGCCTCCACCCTGCTCTTTATCTGTAGCTGGGATTTCTGGTTTTATGCTTTTACACTGTCCTTTGTCTTTCTTGTTGAACTTTTTGTTTCCCCTTTCGGTTTGCTAGTTTGTTTGATTTGTCTGTGTGTTTGCGTGCTTTTGTTCCCTGTGTGTTTGTCTGTTTTCCTTTTCAGGGCTACCAGAAGAAACAAGCCAAAGTACACATGGTGGAGAGTCCCAAATATCACTATGAGTAGGTTATAAAATAACCAAAGTCTCAACAAGAGAGACCACGGGACACCATTAAAAGAACACTTCCTGAACGGAAGTGGACAGTCACTGAGCCTCCTCTAATATAGCAGAACTCACAGGTGCAGAGCGCATAACAAGCTTTTCAAACTGACAAGAGACAGAAAGCTAGCCAAAATGATGAAACGGAAGAACTCTCCTCTAAAGAAATTCCAGGAAGAAATGACAGCTAAAGGATTGCTCAAAACAGATGTAAGCAACATAACTGACCAAGAATTTAGAACAATAGTCATCAAATTAATCGCTGGGCTTGAAAAAGGCATGGAAGACACCAGAGAAGCTATTGCTCCAAAGATTATGGACCTTAAAAATAGTTGTGATGAATTAAAAAATGCTATAAATGAGGTGCCTAATAAAATGGAGGAGGCTGATGCATGGATTGAAGAGGCAGAGAGGAGAATAGGTGAATTAGAAGACACAATGATAGAAAAAGAGGAAGCTGAGAAAAAGAGAGATCAATTGATCCAGGAACATGAAAGGAGAGTTCGATAGCTGAGTGATGCAATCAAATGAAACAATATCTGTATCATAGGAATTCAAGAAGAAGAGAGAGAAAAAGAAGCTGAAGGGGTACTTGAACACATTATAGCAGAGAACTTCCCCAATGTGGGGAAGGAAACAGACATTGAAATCCAACAGGTACAAAGAAGTCCCCTCAGATGTAACTTGAAATTTGCATGACATATCATAGTGAAACTGGCAAAATATAAAGACAAAGAGAGAATTTTGAAAGCAGCCAGGGATAAAAGGGCCCTAACACACAAAGGGAGACCTATCAGAGTGGTTGAAGACCTATCTACTGAAACCTGACAGTCCAGAAAGGAATAGCAGGAAATCTTCAATGTGATGAACAGAAAAAATATGCAGCCAAGAATCCTCTATCCAGCAAGCCTGTCATTCAGAATAGAAAGAGAGATAAAAGTCTTCCTAAAGAAACAAAAATGGAAAGAATTCATCACTACTAAACCAGCCCGACAAGAAATCCTGAAGAAGGAAACTCTATGAGGGAAATGTTGCAAGGAACACAAGGTACCAGAAACACCACTACAAGCATGAATCCTACAGAGAACACAATGACTCTAAACCCATAGTTTTCAATAATAACACTGAATGTAACTGGACTAAATGTTTTAGTCAAAAGACATAGGGTAGCAGAATGGATAAAAAAACCCAAAATCCATCTATTTGCTGTCTACAAGAGACTCATTTTAGACCTGAGGACACCTTCTCATTGAAGTAAGGGCATGGAGAAATATATATCCTGCTACTGGAAATCAAAAGAAAGCTGGAGTAGTCATACCTACATCAGACAAACTGGACTTTAAAGTAAAGGCAGTTACAAGGGATGAAGAAGGGCATTCCATAATAATTACAGGGTCTATTCATCAGGAAGAGATAACAATTATAAATGTCTATGCACCAAATTTGGCAGCACCCAAATACATAAAACAATGAATCACAAACAGAAACAATCTTATGGATAAGAATATTCTAATAGCAGGGGACTTAATACCCCACTTGCAGCAATGGATAGGTCAACTAGACAGAAAATCACTAAAGAAATAATGGGCCGGAATGACACATTGGACCAGATGGATTTGACAGATATATTTAGAACTCTACATCCCGAGGCCATGGAATTCACTTTCTTCTCAAGTGTGCATGGCACATTCTACAATATAGATCACATACTGGGTCATAAAGCAGCCCTCAATAAATATAAAAGAATTGAGATCATACCATGCACACTTTCAGATCACAAGGCTATGAAACTTGAAATCAATCCCAGGAAAAAGTCCGGAAAACCTCAAAATCATGGAGGTTAAAAAACACCCTAGTAAAGAACAAATGGGCCAATCAGGCAATTAGAAAACAAATTTAAAAATAGATGGAAACATATGAAAATGAAAATACAACAATCCAAACTCTTTGGGATCCGGTAAACTCTTTTCCTAAGAGGATAGTACATTGCACCCCAGGGCAATTTCAAAAAACTAGGTAAAGCACAAACACAAAACCTAACAGCACACCTAAAGGAACTAGAAGCAAAGCAACAAGAGCACCCCAAACCCAGCAGAAGAAGAGAAATAATAAAGATCAGGGCAGAAATAAACCATATAGAATCCAAAGAAACAGTCAAACAGATCAATGAAACCAAGAGTTGGTTTTTTGAAAAAATAAACAAAGTTGAGAAACCTCTAGTCAGGCTTCTCAAAGAGAAAAGGGAGAGCACCCAAATAGACAAAATCATAAATGAAAGTCGGTTTATTACAACCAATCCATCAGAAATACAAGCAATTATCAGGGAATGCTATGAAAAATTATATGCCAACAAACTGGACAGCCTAGAAGAAATGGACAAATTCCTAACCACACACACACCACCAAAATTCAAATGGGAAGAGAGAGAAAATCTGAGCAGACCCATAAGTAGTGAAGAAATTGAATCAGTCATCAAAAATCTCCCAACAAATAAGAGCCCTGGGCCAGATGGCTTCCCTGGGGAATTCTAACAGACATTTAAATCAGAGTTAATACCTATTCTTCCCAAGCTATTCCAAAAAAATAGAAATGGAAGGAAAACTTCTGAACTCAGTCTCTGAAGCCAGCATCACCTTGATTCCTAAACCAGACAGAGACCCAGCAAAAAAAGAAGCCAATATCCTTGATGAATACAGATGCAAAAATCCTCAACAAGATACTTGCAAATCGAATTCAACACCACATAAAAAGAATTATCCACCATGATCAAGTGGGATTCATCCCTGTGTTAAAGGGCAAAACAATCAATGTAATACATTACATTAACAAAAGAAAAGATAAAAACCATACCATCCTGTCAATAGGTGCAGAAAAAGCATTTAACAAAATACAACATCCTTTCTTAATAAAGACCTTCGAGAAAGTCAGGTCAGAAGGAACTTACTTAAACATGATAAAAGCCATTTATGAGAAGCTTACAGCTAATATCATCCTCAATGGGGAAAGACTGAGAGCTTTCCCCCTGAGATCAGGAACACGACAGGGATGTCCACTCTCACCACTGTTGTTTAACATAGTGCTGGAAGTCCTAGCATCAGCCATCAGACAACAAAAGGTAGAATTGGCAAAGATGAAGTCAACTTTCGCTTTTCGCAGATGACATGATACTCTACATGGAAAACCTGACAGACTCCACCAGAAGGCTACTAGAACTGATCCATGAATTCAGCAAAGTCACCGGGTACAAAATCAATGTACAGAAATCAGCTGCGTGTTTATATACCAATAATGAAGCAACAGAAAGAGAAATCAAGAAGCTTTTCATTTTCTAATAAAGCATTTAACTGCCCTATGGTGGGCAAGAGATACTTGTAAACAGCTTCCCTTTTTTACTAATTAACTTTGTAATATTTATTTTTACATTTTAAACATATTTATATAGAGGGGCTCCTGAGTGGCTCAGTCAGTTAAGCGTCAGACTTTTGCTTAGGTCATGATCTCACAGTTTGTGGGTTTGAGTCCGATGTAAGGCTTTGTGCTGACAGCTCAGAGCCTCGAAGCTGCTTCAGATTCTGTGTCTCCCTCTCTTTCTGCCCCTCTTCCCACCATGCTGTCTCTCAAAAATAAAGTTCAAAAAACGTACTTATATACAGATATAATATCAAGATCAATAAATAGACTATTCCCAGAAGTCCCCATTAACTGTATGTCTTCCTATCATAATCCTCTCTCATCCACCAGAGATAATAACAAAACTTTCATGATAATCATTTATTTGCTTTTGTTTTATCACCGAAAATATATGAATATGCAATGAAGTTAGTTTTGCCTATTTTCAAATTTCCTTTGTATAAACGCATACTATTTGTATCCTTTTCTGTCTTCATTCTTTCACTTAGTATTATTTGTAAGATCCATCCATCCTATTTTTCTGTATAGGCAGATGGAGCTTGTTGATCCATTTTAGATGGACTTTCTCCCCCAGTTTTCTCCTATTACAAACAATGCTATTGTCAATATCCTTATACACATAGAACATGAGGTTCTCTGGGGTATATCTACTTATGAGTGGAATTGCTGGGTTATGGGGTCTGTGTCTTGAGCTTTGCCAAATAATGCCACAAGATTTTCCAAAGTGCTCATAAAAATTTACACTCCTACCAGCTCTGTATAAGAACTTTGAATGACCCCAAATTTCACCAGCCTTTGGCATTATCAGGCCTTTATAGTTTTGCCATTCTGGTAGTAGAATAAATGGTTTTTCTTTGTGTTGTAGTGGCATGTGGTGGACTATTGCTTTTAAAAATGTAGTCTGACAATCTCTGCCTGTCAAATGGAGTACTGAGTCACTTGTATTTAATGCAATTATCAATACGGTTGGATTTAAATTTATCTTATTGTTTTCTGTTTGTTTAGTCTATTCTTTATTTCTTGTCTTCCTTTTTTTTTTTTTTTTTTTTTTTTAGCTTTTAGTATCCGTTTGATCTCCACCACTGGCTTTTTAGAGATATAGATGGAGATGCAGACATTTACCACCACCACCACCACCCCCGCCCCTTTTGTGGTTGCTCCAAGGCAGTGGTTCTCAACCAGGGGCAATTTTTACTTTCAAGGGACATTTGACAATGTTCAAAGACATTTTGGTTGTCACAACTGGCGGTAGAGGGCACTGCTATTCGCATCTAGTGGGTAGAGATGCTGCTAAACCTCCTATGATGCACAGTATAGCCCCCCACGTCAAGAAAGAATTATCCAGCCCCCAATGTCAGTAGTGCTGAGATTCAGAAACCCTGCATCTTGAATTTATCATAGTTTACCTTCAGATTATAATACACCACTTTACATATAACATAAGAATCTTACCAGGGTATACTTCTATTTCCCTTTTTTGTCCTTGTGCAAATAATAATGTCTTATATATGTAATAAAGCACTGTTATAATGAATTAGTATTATACTTTGTCATTTATCTTTTTAAGAAATCAGAACATGAGGAAAAGTATTTTTTAAAGTTTTTAAATGTTTTATTTATTTTTGAGAGAGAGAGAGCAAGCCGGGGAGGGGCAGACACACACACACACACACACACACACAATCTAAAGCAGTCTCCAGACTCTGAGCTGTCAGCACAGAACCCAATGCGGGGGTTGAACCTATGAACCGCAGGATCATGACCTGAGCCAAAGTCGGATGCTTAACTGACTGAGCCAGCCAGGTGCCCCTTCTCCTCACTTCTAATAGCTGGAATTCAAACTTAACTTGAAGAACTAGTCACTATTAACAATAACCAACATTTAATTTAAAAAAATCACTAGCCATGCTTAGAAAAAAATGTTACCCATAATTAAAAGGAAAATTAGTTATATAAGCAGACTCAGAATGGCAAAGATAATGGAACTAGCAACAGGGCTGTTAAAACAGCTCTATGTTTATTCAAAAGAAAATATCAACATTAGGAGAGAAATCGAAAATATAAAAAAGAACCAACTAGACATTTCTGGAGGTGAAAAGCATATCTGAAAAAATATCTGGAGCCTGCTTCAGATTCTGTCTTCCTCTCTCTCTGCCCCTCCCCCATTCATGCTCTGTTTCTCTCTCAAAAATAAATAAACATAAACATTTTTTTTAAAGTGAGGAGAAAAATTTTTCCTAGTTTTTGAGCCAAATATATAATTCTCATTGAGAGACTGACAGACTTGTAGGATGTTTAAAAGAACTGACAGGTGATATCTTTTTCCTGTTGTAAGATGTTAATATTGCTTAAAAATTGTATGATTACTCTTGTACATGGATTTAAATTTGCTCTTTTGACTTAGATCAACCACATTTTTTCTATTCTGAGTTACCATCTGCTGTTAAATTCAGCACGTGATATTCTCCCAGGTAAATTTTGGTGACACAGTAAAGTGCTTCATTTTATGTAATAACTATTACTTAAAACAGTCATACTGGGGCTATTTACCATTTTTTCACAAGATACAGTAGGCATGTTGCTAAAAGTAAAAAACAAAACAAACAACCCTCCGCCCAGCAATTATTAAAATATTTGTGGTAACTTTCAAAGTGTTTTCATTACACAGTTTTAAATCTCTCTTTCCCTTGTATTTTAGAAACGTGGTTCTTCAAATGGAGTCCATTTTATTCACAATGTCCCATTTCTAGCTCAAATGAAACTCCTTTAAAAGAGGCGTCCACATAAAATTCTTTATTTATAGATTATAATGAACAGTACTATCTGTGACAGTTGTTCGCTTCATCCAAAGGAGGGTTATATGGAGCTGGTGCACTGGTAGATAGCTGGTAACCTTTGTACATAATGTATTCATTAAACTTTGCAGTGTTTTTTCATTACTTGGTATTGTAATTTCCAATTATTTGGTATCCAGTATGATAAACTTCATGGTCACTCTTTCAATACTGACAGTGTATTCTACAGTTTCAAGAGTTCTGTGAAGAACAACACTTACCTTTATTTTATTTATTTACTTATTTTTACTACCTTAATGAAAGATGTTATCTAAAAGAAGTTTTATACAGTGTACTGTATTTGCAATAAGTTAAGCATATGGCTCTTTTTACAGGCTTCTAGAGGTTTACCAACATTTCTTATTTTTTAATTTATTTATATTTGAAAGAGAAAGTGCGCGTGAGCACGTGTGCACCAGTTAGGGAGGGGCAGAGAGAGAATCCCAAGCATGCTCTGCAGTGCCTGATGTGGGGCTCAAACTCATAAACCATGAGATCATGACCTGAGGCAAGGTCAAGAGTCAGATGCTTAACCAACTGAGCCACCCACGTGCCCCTACCAACACTTCTATCTTAATGAAAGAAGATATTGGTTGAAAGAAGTTTTATACATAGTATAGTTTCAAAGACTTAATTATACAGTGCTTTCCAAATGCTTCCACACATATGTTTGCAAACACTTCTATCTTAATGAAAGATCTTAGTTGAAAGAAAGTTTATACATAGTGTCATTTCAATGAGTATATGGCACTTTCCATGGGCTTCTATACCAATGCTTGCAAACACTTATTTTTTCTTTTTCAAGTTTTATTTAAATTCCAGTTAGTTAATGCATGTGTAACATTAGTTTCAGGTGTAGAATTTCTAGATACATCACTTACATACAACGCCCTGTGCTCATCAGAAGTGCCCTTTTAATGCCCATCACCCATTTAACTAATTCCCTTGCCCACTTCTCCTCCAGCAACCCTGTTTGTTCTCTATAGTTAACGACTGTTTTACTGTTTGCCTCTCTCTTTTTGTATTCACCTATGTTCATCTGTTTTCTTTCTTAAATTCCAAATCATATGGTATTTGTCTTACTGTGACTTATTTTGCTTAGCATAATACTCTCTAGCTCCATCTACATCATTGCAAATGGCAAGATTTCCATTCTTTCTTTAAACATTTTTTTAATGTTTATTTTATTTTTGAGACAGAGATAGACAGAGCTTGAGTGGGGAGGGGCAGAGAGAGAAGGAATCACAGAATCTGAATCAGGCTCTAGCTCTGAGCTGTCAGCGCAGAGCCCAACGTGGGGCTTGAACCGATGGACCACGAGATCATGACCTGAGCCAAAGTCGGCCGCCCAACTGACTGAGCCACCCAGGCGCCCCGATTTT
Organism: Hyaena hyaena; assembly: GCF_003009895.1. Taxonomy (NCBI): domain Eukaryota; kingdom Metazoa; phylum Chordata; class Mammalia; order Carnivora; family Hyaenidae; genus Hyaena; species Hyaena hyaena. Next base: position 1,065,302 of record NW_024081000.1, read on the forward strand.
CATTCTTTCTTAAGGCTTTTATCTTCTTGTATCTATTCATCAGTTGATGGACATTTGGGCTCTTTCCATAATTTGGCTATTGTTGATAATGCTGCTATAAATATTGGAGTGCATGTGTCCCTCTGAATCAGTACTTTTGTATCCTTTGGGTTAATACCTAGTAGTGGAGGGAACATACCTCAACATAATAAAGGACATATATGAAAAACCCACAGTTAATATCATCCTCAATGGAGAAAAACTGGAGAGCTTTTCATCTATGGTCAGAACAAGGAGGGATGTCCACTCTCACCACTGTTATTTAACATAGTACTGAAGTCCTAGTTTCAGCAATCAGACAACAAAAAGAAATAAAAGGCATCCAAATCAGCAATGAAGAAATCAGACTTTCACTATTCGCAGATAACATGATACTCCACATAGGAAACCCAAAAGACTCCAGGAAAAAAAAAAAAAAACAACTTTTGAAATGATAAATGAATTCAGTCAAGTCACAGGATACACAATGTACAGTAATCTGTTGCATTTCTACACATCAATAATGAAGCAGCAGAAAGAAAAACCAAGGAATTGATCTCACTTACAATTGCACCAAAAGCCATAAGATACCTAGGAGAAATAAACCTAACCAAAGAGGTAAAAGATCTATATTCTGAAAGCCACAGAACACTTATGAAAGAAAATGAAGATGACACAAATAAATGGAAAAATATTCCATGCTCATGGGTTAGAGGTAAATGTCTATACTACCCAAAGCAATCTACACACTTTAATACAATCTCTATCAAAACACCACCAGCAGTTTTCACAGAGCTAGAACAAACAATCCAAAAATTTGTACGGAACCACAAAAGACTCCAAGTGGCCAAAGCAACCTTGAAAAAGCAAAGCAAAGCTGGAGGCATCACAATTCCAGACTTCAAATAATATTACAAAGCTGTAGTGATCAAAACAGAATGGAACTGGCACAAAACAGACACACAGATCAATGGAACAGAATAGAAAACCCAGAAATGGACCCACAAATGTATGGCCAACTAATCCTCAACAAAGCAGGAAAGAGTATCCGATGGAAAAAAGACAGCCTAGTCTCTTCAACAAATGGTGCTGGGAAAACTGGACAGCAATACGCAAAAGCATGAAACTGGTCCACTTTCCTACACCATACACAAAAATAAACTCAAATGGATGAAAGACCTAAATGTGAGACAGGAAACCATCAAATTCCCGGAGGAGCACATAAACAGCAACCTCTTTGACATCAGCCATTGCAACTTCTTACTAGATATATCTCTGGAGGCAAGGGAAATAAAAGCTAAAATGAACTATTGGAACTTTATCAAGATACAAAGCTTCTGCACAGTAAAAGATACAATCAACAAAACCAAATGGCAACCTTTGGAATGGGAGAAAATATTTGTAAAGGACATCTGATAAAGGGTTAGTATCCAAAATCTATAAGGAACTCAATACCCAAAAAACAAATAATGCAGTTAATAGGCAGAAGACATGAACAGACATTTTTCCAAAATGACATCCAGATGGCGAACAGACACATGAAAAGATGCTCAACATCACTCATCATTAGGGAAATACAAATCAAAACTATGGTAAGCTATCACCTCACACCTGTCAGAATGGCAAACATTAACAACTCAGATAACATCAGATGGTGAGGATTCAGAGAAAGGGGAACCCTCTTACACTGCTGGTGGGAATGCAAACTGGTGCAACCACTCTGGAAAACAGTGTGGAGGTTCCTCAGGAGTTTAAAATAGAACTACCCTAAAACCCAGGAACTGCACAATATTTACCTTTAGATCTTAAAAGGATTTCAGACATTATCTAAGAAAATTTTCACTTTATAAAGAAACCAAGGTGAATTTTACAGTTGCAATTAAAGTTTTGTGAACTTAATACTTGAGAAGTGACTGTCAAATTGTAATATGTGTAAGCTTTTCCTGGGGGAGTTTATTAGAATTGTAATTTTTAAAAATGTTTATTCTTTGAGAGAGAGAGAGAATGTGACCGGGGAAGGTGCATTCACCTTCCAGCCTCTGAGCTGTCAGCACAGAGCCAACATGGGGCTTGAACTCACGGACCGCGAGATCATGACCTGAGCTGAAGTCAGATGCTTAACCGACTGAGCCACCCAGGTGTCCCTAGAATGTTAGATACCCAGGCCCACTTCTAGAAATATTGATTCACCATGGCTGGAGTGAAGACCAAAATTACATGTTTTTAACAAGTACCAGCAGGTAAGTGTAATGCAGATGGTCTGCAGACCAGTTTCAGAAATAGTTACAGTGGACTGGAATTGCATTCAGAATTCTAGTACCTTGCCCCATGATTTAGTCACTTGGTGACTGTGTAAATGTTTAATTAAAAACGATTAATATCATGGTTGACCACATGAAAGCAAATTCTCATTTATTCTTCTAGTGATCCATTTCATAGAGAGTATAAACTTATTTGTAAGAAATAATGCTGCCTTAGAGGACAAATATCATATGGTTGCACGTATAGGAGGATTAGGAGGAACTTAACGGAGGACCATGGGGGAGAAGAAGGGGGGAAATGGTGGGGGAAAGGGGGAGAGGCAAACCATGAGAGACTCTTGAATACTGACAAAAACTGAGGACTGATGGATGTGGGGAGGGGGGGATGGGCACGGAGGGGGGGCACTTGTGGGGATGAGCACTGGGTGTTATATGGAAACCAACTTGACAATAAACTATTCGTAAAAATAATAAAATAATAATAATAATAATAATAATAATACTGCCTTCTGTCTTCTCAGTGAGTTTAGATGAAGCTTTCCAGTAAAGGATAAAAAAAGACAGTACTCGGATAGTGGGAAGAGCTGAAGGAGAGTTATCATTCCAGCATCTTGGGAGTGAGGGAGGTACTTCTAAGGAAGTCACGGAGTAACAGTTTATTCACAGAGTTCTAGCATATTTAACACATACTAAGGTATATGGCCTTTTTATTTTTAATGTGTATTTTTGAGGGGAAGGGAGAAAAAGGAGAGGGGGGAGAGAGGGGAGGAGGGGCGGAGGGAAAGGGAGACACAGAATCTGAAGCAGGCTCCAGGCTCTGAGCTGTCAGCACAGAGACTGACGTGGGGTTCAAACTCACGGACTGCGAGATCATGACGTAAGCCAAAGTTGGACGCTTAACCGACTAAGCCACGCAGTTGCCACTGTATTTTCTTTAAATTCTACTCAAGAACTTAATTGTTCCTTTAGTTCATCAATTTCTTCCTGTGTTGTGTCACAGGTAGTCATAAGATGCCAACTGTAACTCTCTATAATCTCTGAAAAGCCTTCCCAGACAGACTTACCTTCATGAGATTCATTTTCTATTTTCTATGTTACTACAGGCAATAATGTAGCCAATATTTTTATCATTTCAAAAGAAGCCCCCTTTATCCAGCTTCCAATAACATTTGTCTCCCTGTCCTTTAAGCTGTCAACAAGTCTTCTGCATTCATTAACAAGCTCCTTAGGGTCTTTCCACCTTCTGCCCGGCCCCTGGTGCCAACACCAATACCATATGCACTGAGTTTTATTACAATATTACCTTTTTTCCAAGTAACAAATTTTGCTTTGGGTATTTATTGGTGTGTAACAAACAATTCTCAAACTTAGTACCTTAAGACAATTTTTTACTACCTCTCACTGTGCCTTGGGCTGTCTAGGCAGTTCTCACTTGCGATTGATCTCTCATGCAGTTGCAGTCAGAATGCAGCTCAGGCTGGGCTCATAATGAAGCCCTGACTGGGAGAGATGTCCAAAATGGCTTGCTCACATGGTCTACCATTGCTGCAGGCTGTTAGCTATGCTGCAGTCACCAACCAGAGTACCTACAGGTGAGGCCTGAAAGTACTTTTACATGGTAGTTGACTTTCCACACAGGGATTATTCCAAAAAGGGTAGGAATGAAGTTGCCAGTCTCTTAAGGCCCAGGCTTAAAAACAAATATAGTCATTTTTTTTTTATCCATTTCTAGGAGAGAGAGAGAGACAGCGTGAGCAGCGGAGGGTCAGAGAAAGAGGGAGTCACAGACTGAAGCAGGCTCCAGGCTCTGAGCTGGCAGTCAGCACAGAGCCCGACGCGGGGCACGAACCCACGAACCGCGAGACCATGACCCAAGCGAAAGTCGGACGCTTAACCGACCAAGCCACCCAGGCGCCCCAATATAGTGTCATTTTTGACATACTTTATTTGCTAAAAGAGTCACAGAACCCACCTGGATTCAAGCGAAGGAATCATAAATTCTACTTCTTGATAGAAGATAGACCAAATAATTCATGGCCAAGTGAAGGGGCATTTCAGAATATTTGTGGGTGATAAATTTCTCTCTCTCTCACACACAACACACACACTTTCCATGAACCTATTTTAGTTCTTTTGCTTTCTAGCCCAGAGGTTTTCTAATTTTTTTTTAATGTGTTTTATTTATTTCTCTGAGAGAGACAGACAGACAGCATGAGCAGGGGAGGGTCTGAGAGAGAGGGAGATACAGAATCTGAAACACGCTCCAGGTTCTGAGCTGGCTGTCAGCACAGAGCCCGATGCAGGGCTCGAACCCACGAACCATGAGAGCATAACCTGAGCTGAAGTCAGAGGCTTAACTGACTGAGCCACCCAAGCACCCCTCTAGCCCAGTGGTTTTCAACTGGATGGCTGCAGTTTTTAAATCACCTGAATAAATGATTCACCAAAATATTCCATGATAATTTTGTTTTCTATCTTATAAGCATATTATATTATTATAATATATAATATTATAATATCTTATAAGCTGATATTTAGAAATAAGAAGAAAAGAACCCATTATTCTATCCAAAAAATAATACTTTGCTGATAAGTCTAGATGTTGATAGTATGACTAGGGTTCTCCTTTACAGAAATAAAAAAATGTATATATTATTTCTTAGTGTATATATATATATATATATAGTGTTACTGATCAGGTAACTAGACATAAATGTTTCGTCTGGTAAGATTAAAATCACTGGCTCAAAATGTACAGTGTTGAAGAAGAGTTAACTAAATTCTGTCAGCTGTTTTCATCAAGCAATAGCCAATTTAACAACAGGGCCTTGAAACAGTTATTTAAAAATGTCAAACCAGGCTCTGCAATAAAATACAGTGGGGTATAAATCCATTAAAGGAAATAGCAAATAGAATGGGACTAATCCCAGGACTAATAGAATTTTTAGTTTTTATTTTTCCAGGGATATGACAGACCAGTTTGTTCAGACAACTCTCCAGTTTGAAAAAGCTAAAATGTGGAAGGACTTCTTTAAAGCACTACAAGGAGGAGATCACCAAGTCAATCACTCAAAGAAAATGAGGAAACGAGAGAAGCAGAAATCAGAAGATATGTCAGACTGGGATTTTTAAAAGTGTGATATGCTGTTTAGAAGAGATCTATTTAAATTATAAGGACACTAAAAGACTGACAATTAAAAGGGTGGTACTGGGGCACTTGTGTGGCTCAGTCGGTTAAGTGTCCAACTTCGGCTCAGGTCATGATCTCACAGTTCGTGGGTTCGAGCCCCACATCGGGCTCTGAGCTGACAGAGAGCTCAGAGCCTGGGGCCTGTTTCAGATTCTGTATCTCCCTCTCTCTCTGACCCTCCCCTGCTCACGCTCTCTCTCTCAGAAATAAATTAAAAAAACATTAAAAATGTATTGAAAAAATAAAAAATAAAAGGGTGGTACCAAATATACCCATGGATACACTAAGTGAAAGGAAACTAGTGTAGCTATCATATTGGATGAAATATTTTAAAAACACAAACACACTAGTGATACTCACTTTGTAAAAATAAGATCACCAGGAAGATAGAAAGCATTCAAATTTGTATGTATCTCAACAGTAGAACTGACAAACATAAAGAAAGTAGACAAATGTATAATCACTGTCAGATTTTAGCATATCTCTCAGTAACTGAGAATAGAGGGCAGAATCATTAAGGATATATTAGATTTCAAGATACCCAATCTAACTGGACATATACAGAATACTGTGTCCCATAACTGCAGAGTACAAATTCTTTATAAACTCACACATGACATTTACTAGGTAGGTCACATATTGGGACCTAGGGCAAATCGTAATATCAGAGGATTAAAATCACAAAGCATGTTCACTTACCCCATTTATTATGTGCAGTTGTATATCAACTATATCTCAGTAAGGTTATTTTTTTAAAAAACTAGTTTTATGTAAGATGGAACAATCAATGCTCACTATATATACTGAGGTATGGAGAAGAAAACTGATCGCTTCCTTAACAAATTCACAATGGGGAGCATGCTTTATTTATTTATTTAAATTTCTAGGGGAGAGAGAGAGAGACAGCGTGTGCAGGGGAGGGTCAGAGAGACAGGGAGTCACAGACTGAAACAGGCTCCAGGCTCTGAGCTGGCAGTCAGCACAGAGCCCGATGCAGGGCTCGAACCCACGAACTGCGAGATCGTGACCTAAGCGAAAGTCGGACGCTTAACCGACTAAGCCACCCAGGCGCCCCGGGAGCATGCTATATTTAATATTTATAAATAATTCACATCTTAATTTATAATATGAATATTAAAAACTTTAATACTGAAATGTCAGCAGAACAATATGACACGGTTAATAGTAATAAAACCTCTAAAATTTTTTAAATGGAAAGTAAAACAAGGGAAACATCAAACTGGTTGATTAAAATTTACAAGTTTTCTTACAGCCATACAGTCGTTTGACTCACAATGCTTTCTCTGTACGAATTCTACAGTAAAGGGTTCTGGTCTGAAAAACAAAACAAAACTTCCATGCCCAAAAGACATCCCATAATAAGCAGCATGATTCACTTGGACATGTCAATAAAATGGGTACGTAAATATAACCTACTCCCATAACAGCAAATTAAGTAGTAGTGTTCTTCCTTTTTTTTTTTTTAATTATAAAAAACAGTACATTAGATAAAACTTGGGGGGAAAACAATGAATCCATAATTACTCATAATCCCCCTATCCCAACACAAGCAGTTTTATTTCAGAATTCCTAGTCTCCAGAGGTGCCTGGGTGGTTCAGTCGGCTAAGCGTCGGACTTCGGCTCCGGTCACGCTCGGTACTCTTTCTCCCTCTCTCTCTTCCTTCCCCTCCCCAACTTGTGCTCTGAGTGCATAAACTTAAAATTTTTTTAAAAAGAATTACTACTTTCCAGTTTGTCCATATGCACATATATTTTTTATGTAGCTATAATCAGTATACAAGTTTTATTTTTGTTTTGATATTTAAATGTTTTTCAACATATTCCAGGTTTTTACATAGTTATCCTAATTATACCTTTTTAAAGGGTGCATAACAATTCCCACTGATGTGTTCTATTAGTCATTCAAGCTGGATACTGGGTTAGACATTGAAGTTGGACACTTCGGTTACACCATGGTTCTCTACTATGCATTCTGTTGTATCTGTATAGATCTTTTAAAACTTATTCTTCTCTCAAGTTATTTTCTAAGGGTTAATTATCAAATATTGGTAGTTAGTGGGCATAAACATTTTTCTGGCTATTACCATAGTGCTTTTCTTAATGGCAAAAACCAAAGTTGAAGGCTGCTAATAGTACATATGTACATCCACTTCACAAGAACCCCACAAGCAGTGGGAGTTTGTATTAGACAACATTTTGAATTCAACTGAAAATTTACCCCAAGAAAATTCGCCAATGATTTATAGTTTTGGAGAATCTTAGACCATCTTTAACTTAACCATCTTGCTTGTTGCTCCAGTAATTTTTCCTTAGCTTCAGTATAAAAGCTAAGACACTGAAGTTTCCTAATGTCTGCATGATTAAATCATTTTATGTTTATCAGTCTTTCAATTCTACTTAAACATTCTTAAGTTGTTATATGGCAAGGGCTATATAATTCCACTAACGGAGAGGAGCTTAATTTAGCTTTAAGTTACAAATTACAGAGGGTTGATGAGGCAACTGAATAGCGTAATGGCAAAAAAATATCTAATTGGTGGGCTCACAAGACAATTTGTCACTCCCACTCCCAATCTCTTTGTTATCCTGACTGGCTCCTTTCTGTTCATGAACACTGTAAAGGTCTCCTCAGTCCTACATAAAACAAACCCATCCTAACTCAATCCTGTGGCCTGTTCAAGGCATGTTGGGGCTCCTTTAATTGCTGAAAGTGTTAAACTTTTTCCTCAATACCTTGCTCTGTGCCAGAGCTCTTTTGACGGTCATCAACGTGTCCTTTAGCTGTCTTACAGTTTTTCCCTGGGCTCATAACCTGAGGCCCCTCTACACCATTCATGAACACACCTCCCACCTTTCTGACCACTCTGTTTCCTACCATTCTCAAAGTCTGGGCTGAGCAATATCTTTCTTCAAAAACTTTTTTCTTTGGGTATATCAACTATTCATACAATTTAATTGTAGGTGGATTCTAAAACCGTTAACTTTCCTCAAAGGACCAGAACTGCATTTCTAACTTGATGGCCTCTCTGTTAAGTGTGCTGTGGATGAATCCAGTTTAACAAATCAAAGCCAATTTTGTCCGTCTCCTCTATATCCATCCTTCTGTCAGTCGACTGTGCTCAGGATACTCTCTTGTTTAGGCATGAGCTCTTGTTTTCATCTCTGATGCTCTTGTTTGTTTTCTCACTCTAAGCAAGTTTGCTAGATTCCACTCTGGGAATGTTTCTTATTTCATTTTCTGAATCCCACCGCCATCTCTCTAGTCCAGATCCTCTTTACTCCCTATTTCTATTATAGAAGCTTCTTTGACATTCTCTTCCAAATTAATTTCTTCTATAACTTGCTATAAATTTTCTTCTATTAATTTGCTGCTATTTCAATCTTCTTAAAGGGCAACTTGGATTACATCACTCCTTTGTCAATAAACTTCTAATGGTTTCCCCATGCCTACCAAATTTTGTATAGACCTCTTGGTCTGAAATTTAAGATGAATGATAGCTATCCCCAAACCATCTCTCTGGCTATCTCATTACTGTCCTATGCTCCAGGCAAAATGAAAGCAGTAATTTTCCTCAACATATTCTTTGCTTATCTTTCTATTCCCTGGACACATCGGTTTTCCTTTTTCCATCATTTTTATTTTCCTTTTTCACTACATGGCCTGTACCCTTAAAAGCTACCTACGCTAAAGTTGAAAAGGAGTTTAAAAATGTTATTTTTTCCGTAAGTAACATCTGACTTTCCTAACAAATATATTCTCTTTATGGGATCCACTGTATTCCATCTTGAATTTTAGTTACTTATGTGCTATACCTTTTTATTCCTATTAGACTAAAAATATTTTAAAGGAAGAGATTGCATCTTACAGTTTTTTACCCAATATTTTCACTAGCTGTTCTCATTTGATATCCAATTTCACTCTGTTCAATCATTTATTGAATATTATCAGCCAAGGTCATAGAACTAAGTAACAGAACTGGGATTTCAACATGGGTCTAGTTCCTCTGGCTTTACTAGCATACTACCAAAAAAATGTCAAAAATCCCACACATGTCGAAAATATCTGCTGAATTTAATTAACTGGCTACATTGCCACAATCACATTTTAAATAAGACCTTATTAATGGAATTTGAAATAATTAAAATTGCCTAACAAGAAAGGATATCCATTGGCTTACTGAAAATTTTGAAATCTGTATTCATTTCAATATGGCATAATGAAAATTACTTCCAACTTAAAAATTACTGTAAACGGGTGCCTGAGTGGCTCAGACAGTAAGCGTCTGACTTCAGCTCAGGTCATGATCTTGGGATTCCTGAGTTCAAAGCCCCACATCAGGCTCTGTGCTGACAGCTAAGAGCCTGGAGCCTGCTTTGGATTCTGTGTCTCCCTCTTTCCCTGTCCCTACCCCCACTCACACTCGCTCTCAAAAATAAAAATAAACATTAAAAAAATTAACTTTATAAGAATATGTATCTCTTTTTGAATATATACATTAAAATGCAAATAAATTCTTAAATTTTCTTGTGAAGGCTAAAAAATTGCTCAAGATACCCCTTTAAAATGCTAAGATGCATTTTCTTCTGTACTCCAACAGCAATTTGAATATATCAGTATTATTATTTATTGGAATATTTTGAGTATTTCCTTCCACTTCTGTTTCCTTCCAATTGATTGTGGATATATCTGCATCTCTAGTACTTAGCACAACACCTGCCTGGCATATGTTAAGCTATCAATAATTTCATTGAACGTTTAAGAAATTTAAAGAAAATAATCTAAGTAATAATATTTATTAAAAGAAATGCCTGAGAAATCAATTTAATAGAAAAGAAAACACCACTTGATCATGGATTGTCTTTTCTACTTCTAAGTAGATAAAGTTTTCCCTGGTGAGACTAAGTATTAGCCTACAAGTGATAGATTAAGCCATAGAAATAAATGTATCAAATCAGGAAAAAGAAAATTCAGGAAGAAAAACAGAACTATGAGTACAGTACTCCAGAGAATACCCAACCCAAAAGAGGATGATCAATGAAGGTTTTTATGTGCCCAGGTGATTTTAAATCAATATACACGAGTAGAAAATGGCCTATCTGGGTGCACCTGGGTGCTCAGTTGGGTTAAGTGTCTAGCTCTTGACTTTGGCTCAGGTCATGATTTCACAATTCATGAGTTTAAGCCTCATATCAGGCCCTGCAGTGACAGCACAGAGCCTGCTTGGGATTCTCTCTTTCTCTCTCTGCACCTCCCCCACTCATGTACTCTGTTTCTCTCTCAATATAAATAAAACTTAAAAAAAAAAAAAGAAAATGGCATATCTGTTTAGCATCTACAGTGTACCCAAGCACTGTGCTAGATGCTAGTTAATGTACTAAATGGACAATGTGCAAGCAGATAATCAAAAGCAGATGATGATACAATGTGGGTTGGTAATTCAGTTCATTACTTGGGTAGTTCAATTATAACTGAAACTGTTCAAGTTCTGCCAAGCTTGTCCATATAAAACAACATTAGAAATTTGATTTTGTTCATCTGGGTTGAAAAATATGGTATTATAGAATATTACCATATATATTTAATGAATTGATTAGGCTCTGATGGTACCTATTCTTTTTCTAAAAGTTTATTTATTTTGAGAGAGAGAGTGAGAGAGCATGACCAAGGGAGGGGCAGAGAGAGAGGGAGAGAGAGAATCCTGAGCAGGCTCCATGCTGTCAGTGCAGAGCCTGATGCAGGGCTTGAGCTCACAGATAGTGAGATCATGACCTGAATCGAAATCAAGAGTTGAATGCTTAACTGCCTGAGCCACTCAGGTGCCCCTGATGGTACCTATTCTTAATCAAAGGTAAAATTAGTAAAGGTAAAACTACCTAAAAAAGCTTTACCACTTTATTAAATTATTATCCAGTATCTATTCTGTGCCACACAAAAGACTAAGTGTTGGGAATATAGGGAGAAGTAAGAAGTCACAATTCTTTGCAAGGTTCATTTAGCCTCATTTTAGAAGTCCGACATAAAAGCAATGATGACTTTAAGTATTTTTTTCTTCAAAAGAAAAAAAGGAGGCCAAGATCAGTATATATGTATTCATCTTTGCTGTAAAAAAAAAAAAAACTCTGTATTTTTATGAATCATATTTGTGTTTCACTGACTACACTAAAAAAAAAAAAATCCATTCCATAAACTGCTAATCATTCTAGTGTTTGACGATACCAGTGGAAGAGTTCTCATTCACTCCTCCCCAGCTTCAACACTCTTTCTCTTCTCAGCATGTCATGCTTCTGTCCTCAGGATATACTGTTCTTTAAACAAATATTTCCACACTGATGTTGCTCCCTCTGCTTGGAATGCCTCTGAGCAAATTTACAGAAAAGATATCTGCCCAGCAGAAACTAACTCATGCAAGTGTTCTCAATTTCCAAACAATGCGCTATCAGACTCTAGTCACCCTAATGCACAAGTAAGTATTTTTCTGTCGTCCTTACACCTCCCCTGCTTCGACGTCCACTGGAGGGTATCCACCACTTTTCACTCATTTTGTTGTCCTGTAGGGTTTAGCATGCACAAAGTGCTGAGTAAATGGCCACTGAACTTCAACAATCCAATTAATTAATACTACTTTCACACTGTTTCTGAAATTTAAAAAATCAAACGTTTTAGTGGAAGAGTAAATTAATTTTATTGACTGATGAAAAACTAAAGTGATAAGAAGTATGGATAATAAACAATAAACAGTGAATTCTGCTGGATTTCTATTTTTATTCTTTTCACTTTAAGCCAAAAGGACATAAAATTATAGACTGTTAGTGAGCTAATCACTTTAAGTTTCTTCAACAAAAACTGCATAGTTTAGCAGTTGCACAGCATTAAATATGTACAATTTTGCAAAACCCTGAAAGTTTTAATTTTAGTGTTGACCTCAAAGGCTAATGCAATCACCTACACTGGTCGGATTCAGAGTTTCTTTTCCCTTTTCTGCCACCCTGTAAAGAAAAATAGGGCAAATTATTTAGGAAGTACAATTTTGGGGGCATTTTCATTTTAAGAATAAATGAGAGCAAAGGCATTTTTGAGTATGAGAAAGAAACATCTTTTTTTAGTTTGTTGCAAATCTGAATGTGCAGACCACTAAATTATTTTTATAAGGTTATTTTTTTACAAATGGTTAAAAGCAGGTTGTATGAAGCAGTTACTTCTACTTGAACTAGGTTAGATGTAGTAAGACTACCAAAATATTATTTTTTAGAGCTCATTTGGACTGTCTCTGGTCTTTTTAAAAATGTAATTTTTGACCAATACTAAAATAAACCATTTGCTCCATATAATCTGCAAATCTGGTAATTCAGTTCAATACTTCTTGGATAATTCAATTTTTAATTCAAGTTAGTCTGGTTCATGTTAGCATCAGAAATCTGATTTTGTTCATCAGCAGGTTGAAAAGCAGGTTATACTTTTCATATTGCTCAATGATAAATATGAATCTGTATTTAATTTGCTCCAAATGAAACTCCATTTATGGTGCTTGATTTGAGTCCAAAAAAGAGGTAAGAGCTTAAAATATAAGAAGTATTTTATATTCATTACTTTTAACATATCATTTTCTGCCTGACTCTGATTTAATAAGCAAATACTCATTGCAAAAATACAGAAAGTACAAAGGTACAAAGAGGAAAATTAAAATCACCCTTAATTATTCTACCCCTCATTTTAATTTTCCTTACAATAATTTTATAGTTTTCTTCTCTATTTTTATAAATTATGGCAACGATACCTAAATTTAGTTGATCAAGAGAATCACCTAAGTGGTGGTATTTTAAAAATTGTGATGTCTAGACTTTGTCCCAGATCTGTTTATTTATGGTTATCAGAAATGAGCTCAACAATCTGTAATTCAAAAAGTTCCCAAGTGATTCTGATGGTCAGCCAAGTTTGGAAACTAGTTCTTGTCTGTGGTTAAAGTGGTCAGGGGCACACGGAATCCAGGCCCATTTACTAGTGCAGGCAGCTCTTCTCTGTGGCTTTCATCCTTGTTTTGCCTATAACTTCCCTCCTGGTGGTCAAAAACATTTCTACATCAACCTTGTAAATAAACAAATCAAGTGTGTTGTTATTCATTCCTGACCAAATAAACGTTCTGCACAGATTTATCCACAGGAAAAAAAAAAGTATGAAGAGGTTGAGACCTCAGATGTGTAATGGCATGTCTTAAAAACAAAATTTATTTCCTGTAGCAGAAAAATACAAATACATTTACTAAAAACTTTCCTACAGAGTAGATACCCACTATGCATAGGTACCAATGTCACACAGCTTAAAACTCTTACCTTGGTTTTCAACAAGATTAAAAAAAAAAAAACCCCACACAAAAAATTCAAAGATCTTTTTCAAGGTCTCCCAAGCAAAGGGAATTCTCCTTCCAGGAATGATGAGATGTCAAACCCAGGGCTGTTACAACTTCGATGTTCCTCCAAGCTAACAGTGGTGGTTTTCAAACCTTTTTGACTACAGCTCCCCACATTAATTAACAAATTTTATATCATGACTTAGACATGTATACATACATATAAATAATTATGCACCATATATATACATATACACATATACTGAAACAAAGAAGTAACTTTTTTACTGCTTTGTCCAGAAAAAAATGCTTATATATGCAAAAGAAATAACAGAAAAATCACTCCTGTGCAACCACCAAAATAATAACGGATACAAATATCATCAATGGATGCTAAAATCATTTGGTAAAAAGAAAAGGATATTCACACAATCTCAAAGTATCACTTCACATATTTATTAATTATAAAGGGGAAAAGATATATTTACAATGGAGATATCTAGGAGAAACTGCTGTACCCACGTGATCAGATTTATGTAACAGGACAAATGCCATTACCTTCCCTCAAAATAATTCACTGGCACATATGCCACATCATGTACCAAGGATTTTTCTGAATTTAGTTAGCACTGTATTTACCAATATCTAGAATGACCCTAACATTTCCTAAAGTGTAAGTGATATGTCCAATAATAACAACATTATTAATATGTTTGGTGAAAAGATTCTAGACTGAAGAAAATAGTGCTTTATTCTCACACAGTATCTATCCTAAGTGTATTATTTGTGATGAGAACACTTTTGAAAGTAGAAAAGCATACCTGGTATTTGGCTAGTTCTGCTTGTAATACTTTCACTTTAGATCTTTCTTGTTCTAATGCAGCATGAAGTGAAGTCACCTAAAATATTCAATTAAAAAAAGACTTTATGTCTTCAGGTAAATACTCTTAATTCTTAACATTTAGTCTCAGGGATGAATTTAATACTAGATGAACAGGCATCACAGGAGAACCACTTTCCCACTACCAAGGACACACACAATTTCAATTAGGCATTTTACTCAGTTGTCTATTAAAGATTGACAGGAGAAGCTCAATATTCCAAGAGGAAATGACAGAGTAAGGATGGGAAGAGGAGAAATTCATAGTCCATGATTGGATAAGTTATACCTGCCCTTTTTATCTCTATATTCAGAGTAGGCATCAACTGAAATACAACCTTATCCTCCCTTATTCTTCAGGACATACCTACCTCCCTCAGCATGGAAAACAGAATCTTCATTCATTTGCTATTACATACTAATAATGGTGTATAATTTGTATCACTTTACTGCAGTATTGGTGGGCTGTGTTTTTCTTTAATCAAGTTCCATAATTTAGGACTAAAGAATAGCTTAAGGAAAGCAGTCCTGTATATTCCATAGTTTTTCTTACCTGTATAGTAAGCTCATTCTTGATACTTTGTGATTCATCAACTTGCAGCAGTATTTCTGCTTTATCTTTCACTGACAAGAAAGGAAAAACAGCGGTGTAATGTTTTCAGTCACTCAAACACTTGAACAATTCTTTAGTGATCCAAGACAGCAGTGTAATCGGGCAAAGATCTGTCCTTATACTGAATGAATGAATGAATGTATTCCTTAGTTCTATATAGCTCTTATTTTTCACTGGTAAATTCTAACCATTATTATTACTACAGCAGTTTTCCTTGGAAATTTTATATTTTATGTGGTATTAAAATATTAATTGTAAAGGCAGCTTGAAAGATTAATTTTTTCCAGCTTTACTACAGAGGACAAGGACATAAACAATTTCTCAAAGGAATAAAACAAATACATCAATTCAGCACTGTCAAATGTAGCTCACATGATCATAACTGATTACATAAGTCTGTGGTCTTTCCTTTATCTAGAAGTTTTTGCTCTTTGGAGGAGCAAGAGCTCTCTACATTTCGGCCACAAGGTTTCCTAAGCTTTAAAAATCTCCATATGGCTAACAACTTCTTTAACCCATGGGGATGGTTAATGTATGAAAAACTAACTCCTTGGGGCGCCTGGGTGGCTTAGTCGGTTAAGCGTCCAACTTTCGCTTAGGTCATGATCTCGCGGTTCGTGGGTTCGAGACCCGCGTCGGGCTCTGTGCTGACTGCCGGCTCAGAGCCTGGAGCCTGTTTCAGTCTGTGACTCCCTCTCTCTCTGACCCTCCCCTGCTCAAGCTGTCTCTCTCTCTCCTAGAAATAAAAAAAAAAAAAAAGAAAAGAAAAACTAACTCCTCAACTTTGAAAACAAGCTAGGAGAAACCGAACAGGTAAAACTGTAATAAATTTAGTGAAGGAGGAAAAGATCAAATACATGAGTACTGATATTACCACAGCTCTACCAATACAATACTATAAAGACTGTGATTAAAATTTATTTTTCATAGTTTAATGCAGTAAGGTGAAGACACAGCATCAAGAAACAAATCACAGTCTCTCAAGATTTAACTTGGCAATGTTTTTAAATTTAAGCAATCTCTATACCCAACGTGGGGCTTGAAACCATGACCCTGAGATTAAGAGTTGCAAGCTCTTCTGTCTGAGCCAACCATACGCCCTTCAATTTGGGAATTTTTACATATTCCTCAGAATTATGCACCCGCACTGAGAATTCACTGAGAACTGAGAATTCATTAAAAAATGAATTTTAATAATTATGCAATATTTCAATTATAGTCAGCTTTCCAATAATTGTTTATGAAAACACAAATTTGTTTCATTGAGATTGCTGTATTGGAGAACAACCTGAACTTAAAATTAATTTTGCATTTGCTTGAGCATAATTTCACGAACACAGAAAACTGCACCCATGCACATACCTCAAATATTTCCTATCTCCATTCCCTGAGTATTAAGAATTATACCAACATTCCATCCTTCCATCACTTCACAGTAAACACAACCTGCAGACCTTCTGAAGCCTATTTCCACAAGTAAACTTCATGTTGTCTTTCAGGTAAAGTGCCATATTTATTATAGTCTTTGTGTTTACCCATTTTAACATGTATAAAACTGTGTTACTGTTTTGTTAGGTTCCTATCTTTCATGTGTCTCCGATGAAGTTTTTTGACTGTTGACTGACGCTCCTAACTCCATTTCCCCATAATCCTTGTGGTTTTGTGTACTTACACAAATATTGGTGATTTTTAGGAACATATGTTGCATTAAAATAGAACTGACTGTATTTATACTCACATTATAAATGCTAGAGTATGTGTGCTCTATTGTACTGTATTTTTCATGTAAAATTCTTCTAGTTGGATTTTTTTTAAAGTAATCTCAAGCACCTGAGTGGCTCAGTCAGTTAAGCCTCTGACTCTTGGTTTCAGTTCAGGTCATGATCTTTCAGTTTGTGAGTTTAAGCCCCACATGCTCTATGTCGCTTTCAAAATAAATATATAAACTTAAAAAATTTTTTAAAAATAATAATCTTTACATCCAATGAGAGGTTTGAACTCACGACCTTGAGATGAAGAATTGCTTGCATGCTCTACTGACAGAGCCAGCCAGGCACCCTTATTTGGATTTTTTTTATAGGATAGAGTATGAACACTGATGTCATTTACTGGTAGCCACTTTATATTTATTTATTAAAAAAATTTTTTTAATGTATGTTTATTTGTGAGAGTGAGAGTGAGAGAAAGTATGAGTGGGGGAGGAGCAGAGAGAAAGGGAGACACAGAATCTGAAGCAGGCCCTAGGCTCTGAGCTCTCAGCAAAGAGCCCTATGCAGGGCTCGAACCCATGAACGATGAGATCATGACCTGAGCTGAAGTCGGACACTCACCGACTTAGCCACCCGGGCGCCCCTACTGGTAGCCATTTGAAATGAGAGAAAGCTTTTATCATTTAACTTTCTCACTTTTCACAAATGTTTCCCTAAATAGAAATATTATTTTGTTTTTTATATATTTAAAAATCAGGCATCCAATGTCCAATGATACCCTTAATTTCTTCAATTAGAAATACAGCTTATAGGGGCACTTGGGTGGCTCAGTTGAGCAAATGACCTTGGCTCAGGTCACGCCTCGCAGTTCGTGAGTTTGAGCCCTGAATCCGGCTCTGTCCTGACAACTCAGAGCCTGGAGCCTGCTGGATTCAATGCTTCCCTCTCTCTGCCCCATTTCCATTCATGTTCTCTCTCTCTCAAAAATGAATAAACGTAAAAAAATTTTTTTAATAAAAAAGAAATCTAGCTTGTAAACAATTATTTTATTTTAATAATTTTGTTCATCAAATGATCCACATAGAACTCAGTAACATGCACAGATCTAAAGTGATCTCAGAATGTTGATATCTAATTGTCCAAATAATGCCTTTCCCCATTATTCTTTAACTTCTACTTCATCACAGTTAAGCTGTATAAATTATTTTATAAATAATAGTAAAGTTATAAAACAGTAAGCTTGAATCTATTTCAACACAATATATTCTGTTCAACTGAACACGATTTCTAGTTTTTACTCATATTATTTTGATAACTGTCTTTTTTAAATTATAGTTTAAATTCTGACTGGACAATTACACTCCCAGAATCTTCAATTTCTGGTATCTTGCTTATTCTTCAAGGTGAGTTTCACGATTTCTTGAACACTATACAGTACTCACAAGACATCTGTTTGGTTTATCACTGACACTACTGACAGGGAAAATTGTTTACTGGCCTTAATTTTGTCTATTCAGAAGATTTTCTCTTATTCATATCTTGCTATATGTCTTTTATTATTTACAATTTCCTTAGGATAAGCTTCATCTTAAAAAATTAACACACACTTCCTTTTCTGTTATGAATGGAAAACTTTCATAGAACTTTCAAGGGAAGTATCATTAGGTGTACATAACCAGGAGTGCAACTGATGTGAGGAGGGGCTTCATATAGCATCTACTTTATTAATCTGATTATCTCTAATCATTTTTGAGTGATTTCCTTGGCTTCCTGCTTGTGAACTACTGCCAAAGTTTAGAGTAGCACCAAAAGTATGAGGGGTTGGGGGAAAGGAAATAATGATAAGCATTCTCCTCTAATAATTAAAAACAGAATCTTAAGCAAGGTTTATTTGTATTTTCCTGCTGAATGTAGTCCAGTACTTTATAAGAGCTGAAATTTCAAGCTTTCTCTTACCCAAATAGTTGTAAACCTGTATAATACTAAGGTGCTGTAAGAGTGACTTTAATAAAATTATCAGAAACAATTCAATTTGTATCACTCTGAGACAATTTTTAACTTTGTCGAGTTAATAAATCATATATCTTGAAAAATTATCTTCAAATATTTTTAAGGTCAACTTTTAATTCTAAAAACACACAAATCACTTACTTTCACCTTCCTGAAGCATTTTCAGTAACTGTGCATTTCTTGCCTTTACTTCTTTATACTTGGCCTAATAGTCAAAGAAAAAAGATTTAATTTTTAAAAGCAAATAATATAATTATTTACTATGAATTATGGAGCTATGAACTCTAGACTTGCTGAAAGACAGAAATTGCTTTTGAAAGAAACAGGATGGAGGAAAATGTATTCATAACTGTCTACTCCTAAGTTAAATCCCTGATAATAATAGAAATTAATATTATAAGATATTGAAAAATCAAGAAGAGAAGGATAAAACTGGACAAAATTTAAGATAACGCTAAATTTTTCTGAAGTCTTTCTCTTTTTTTCTTTAAATAAAACCCTTATACAATTCAAAATAATTAGGTGAAAACAAAGAAAAATAATTCACAGCTCTAGATCAAGACTGTCCAGAACTACACTAAAACTTCCTGTATCTTTTCTATACCTGCCACTGTCCAGTATGTGGCTACTAACTACTGAAAAAGTGCCTAGGCACACTTACAAAGTGGTTACTCAACTGTACAGCACATTGCTATGTCTGCTCACTTATTATTTCATTAACTATATATTGTTAAAGTAACTTTTGTCTGGTATGAATTAATAATTTATTGGAATACTTTCCAATTCTTTTCAATTTCTTTTTCTAAATGACTTAGCTTCTCCTTATACTACATAAATGACACAATTATATACTTATGAACAAGAGGAACTGTGTTCCCACATTAACATCTTTATTCCAGGGTATTTTCCCACTACAGTATACTTATTCAATTCAGTAAGACTGAATTACTTACAAATACTTAACATATTAATACATTAGACAAAACAATACATTTAATACATGATGGAAAAACAAGATGTCAGAGAAAGAAAGCACATCAGTATAAGAAACTTGTCACTTCTCTTAACATGTACATAGGTAAGTACAGAAGTTATCAATTCAAAAATCTTTCTTGTAAAAGATATTTAATATACTTTAAATCAAGTCCACTAAGGACAAAGATGGCTTTTACTAAATACTCTATCCAGTAAATTGCTGGTAAGAAACCAATAATGATATTCAGTAATACTGCAGTCAATACACTGAACAGAAGTAAACACCACAGTAAATTTAAAAGAATAGAACTTCTAAGAATCTTAGAACTCAATGAGAGAGATAAGTCAGAAGAACACATGAAAATATGAAAGGGAAAAACTTACACAGACAACTACAAGTATATTCACTAAGAATACAGAGATATATCCCCTATGAATATGAAACTGTATCTAAGAAATTCTCTCAAGGCCCTAATCAATGTTAATATCTTGCTAAATACTATCTCCAGCTCAAGTGATCTGTCCAAGGTACAGATCAGTGCATACAGATACCTCTTATACCAGCTTTAGAGTGTAAAGTCAGCTCATACAGCAAAAATTGCAAATGAGCAAAATTACCCATGAAAAATCTTTATACTGCCCATAAAAACAGCATACATAGTTTTGTGTATACAATACTGAATAGTAAACGTACCTATAAAAACGAAGTGTCTAACAAAACAAATGAGAAAAGGGGAAAAGAGACAAACCAAGAAACAAACTCTTAACTACAGAGAACAAATTGATGGTTACCAGAGGGGAGATGGATAGGGGAAGGGGGGGAATAGGTGATGGGGATTACATACCATGACGAAAAATATAAAATTAAATAAAATTAAAAAAAACAATGCTTCATAAATTATAAGCAGGAAAAAAAAAAGAACTGCAATTAGAACCAATGGATTGGTGCTAAATGAATATATACTTCAATTCTTATCTAAAAACTTAACCTAAATATATTTAGAAGATATAGATGTATATAGTACATGACAATTTCTTTTTACCTAGAGCCCAGATTGATGTGGATAAATATAAACTAAATGTTAAAAGCTGTCATCAGAAGGGAAATGTTCCATTAAAACAAATACATCAAAGAACAAAAAAGTACTTAAATTTCTTGGCTTATTTTTTGTTTAGCTATGGCGGACTAAAATTTTACTGCTTTCAATAGGTAACTTTAAATTTTAATTTTCAAAGTTATAAATTCACTTGATGAATTAAAAAAAATCTGTTGGATTCAAGTTGCTAAGATCCTGTTAAGAATTTTTGCATGTTTGTTCATGGCTGATATTGCTCTGTGGTTTTATCTTCCTGTAATAAAATAAATAACTAAAATAAAATCTAAATACCTTCAAATGCTGACCCCAACTAACATCTCCAATCTAATCTTCTACAACTTCCCATTTCACTAAATTTCAGCAACAATATATTTCTTAAGATTTCCATGCCTGTGTAGGTACTGTCTCCACCTGGAAACACTATCTTTTCTGTGAAAGCCTTACCAATTTCCAATAGCAGCAACTAATTCATGATTGTTTCTGTGATTTGGGAGCATTCTGTCAAATTTCTATAAATTCTACATTGTAGTACAACTACTTACACATTTATCTCCCCCATTAGACTATGAGCTTCTTGGTAGCTCATATTTGTATTTATTCTTTGTGCCTAGCACATGATAAGTGCCCAATAAAAGAAAAGGAAAATATAAATCACAAAGAGAAAGCTAAGGGGGGGGTGGGTAGATGCAGTCCAAAAAGGTTTTAGCATGGATGATTCCTAAAGGCATAAGTAGAGGTAAAAGGGAAATATGTAAGAACCATCAGGACTTGAACTTGAGTTCATTTCTTTCACTATTACATATGTGGGGCCCAGAAAAGCACCAGGCACATTATAGGGACTCAACAGACAATTGTTGAGTGAAAAATATTAGTCAAAAAAAATGAGACTGGAGATGAATAAGAGATTTTTCTTTAAGAAGCCTAAGGAAGCAAATTAAAGAGTAAAATGTAGGTTTATGGTTAAAATAAATTGTATAAATGGGGCTCCTGGGTGGCTCAGTTGACTAAGTGTCCAACGTAGGCTTAGGTCATGATGTCATGGCTCGTGGGTTCAAGCCCCACGTCGGGCTCTGTGCTGACAGCTCAGAGCCTGAAGCCTGCTTCAGATTCTGTGTCTCCCTCTCTCTCTGCCCCTCTCCGCCTCAAGTTCTGTCTCTGTCTCAAAAATAAATAAACAACCTTTAAAAAAAAAAAAAAGGTTAAAAGAATAAAATAAATAAATAGTATAAATAACAAGTGTTGGCAAGGATGTGGAGAAATTGGAACCTTTGTCTATTTTGGTGATGGGAATGTAAAATGTTGCAGGTGCTATGGAAAACAGTATGGCAGTTTCTCCAAAAGTTATAATTACCATGTGATCAGAGTTGGGACTCAAATATTTGTACACTAATGTTCATGGCAGCATTGTTCACAATAGCCAAATGGTGGAAACAATACAAGTATCCACAAGCAGATGAATAAGCAAAATGTAGTATACACATACAATGGGCTATTATTCAGTCATAAAAGGAATGAAATTCTAATACATACAAAAACATGAATGAAACTTGAGAATATTATGCTAAGTGAAATAAGCCAGACACACAAAGACAAAAATTATATAACTCCATTTATATGAAGTACTCAGAATAAAGCAAATTCATTGGAATTACAGGTAACCAGGGGCTGCAAGGAAAGAGGAACAGGAGTTTTTTAATGAGTACAGAATTTGTTTGAGATATGAAAAAGTTCTGGAGGCAGATAGTAGTGATAACCACACAACACTGTGAAGATAATTAATGCCACTGAACTGTATACTTAAAAATGGTTAAAATGGCCAATTTAATGTTATATATATTTCAGCATGAGAAAAATTATACTGTTATTCAGATTTTACATTAAAAACCTAAACAGCAGAAATGTTATTTCTATTAATCAAATATTACACATATTTACATATAAGAAAAACAGAAAGGTACAATGTAAGAAAAT
The DNA here is from genome assembly GCF_003009895.1 of Hyaena hyaena. NCBI lineage: Eukaryota > Metazoa > Chordata > Mammalia > Carnivora > Hyaenidae > Hyaena > Hyaena hyaena. The sequence goes on from NW_024081000.1 coordinate 1,088,393, forward strand.
TAGTTTACAACAGCAAATAAATACAAACCTCCCACTGAGTGATCACATTTTTCAGCTTCTGGATTTCAGCATCTTTCCTTTCAAGTTCCAACTTTAGTCTTTCAATTCTTCCATCTTTGAGAACAACTTCCTAAGGAAGAAAAAGACTATTTTAGAACTAAGATAGTTCTACCAGTTCTCATTTACAATATTCTTTTGTGAAAGCTGAAGAGGAAAAAATCCGGATTTTCCCAATTTTAATTCATTTTCTAAAGCAACCTTAAACTGTTGACTACACTTCCACTTCTACTCAATTATACAATTGTAATTACTACAGTGAAAGCAAATAAGATATTTATGATTAATCTCACAATAAACTATTTGTAAAAAAAATATATTTATGATTAATCTCAAACTATAAGCATAACACAGAATAGTATCAAACTCTTAAATGTTTCTATACTGGAATAAACATATTAAAAGTGCTCTGGGACAAGTTGCTATTAGTCTACCTTTAAAACTTGAAAGAATTGAAAAATTTATGAGAATAAATTATAATTTAATATAATATAAATTATTTAATATAGTTATAAATTGTAATTTATTATAATATAAATTATTTTATAATTTATATGTAATCATTGATTATGAAATATAACTAAATAACAAATAATACCAGAGCCCCAAAATAATAGCTTTTCTGTATATCAGCAATTAGTAGGCAGAAAATATAACTAGAAAAACCATTTCCTCCTCAGTAGCTATAAAAATATCCCTAAGGGTGCCTAGGTGGCTCAGTCGGCTAAGTGTCCAACTCTTGATTTCAGCTCAGGTCATGGCCCTGCACTGGGCTCCGCACTGAGCATGGAGCCTGATTGGGATTTTCTCTCTCCCCCTCTCTCTGTCCCTCCTCCTGCTGATTTTCTCTCTCCCTCTCTCTCTAAATAACCATTTAAAAAATATATCCCTAAAATTAAAATTCAGAAATGTTTAGGATCTGTAAAAAAAATTATAAAATACTGAAAAGAACATGGAACAAAGTATGTTTGCAGATAAGACGACTAAATATTACTTAGTTAATTCAATAAAATTTCAATTGAAATTCCAGTCAGGGGAGCCTGGGTGGCTCAGTCGGTTGGGTGACCGACTTCAGCTCAGGTCATGATCTCACGATTCGTGGGTTTGAGCCCCACATCGGGCTCTGTGCTGACAGCTAGCTCAGAGCCTGGAGCCTGTTTCAGATTCTGTGTCTCCCTCTCTCTCTCTCTCAGAAATAAATTTAAAAAATTTTTAAAAAAGCTTCATCTGGGAGAATACAGAACAAAAACAAAAAGTTAATGCAATGAAGAGGAATTTGTCTACCAAATAATTGTACGCTATATTGCAAAAATAAAATAGTGTGGTAAGGGCATCTAGGTGGACAGAAACATTGTACAAGAAAAGAAATTCTAGAAAAAGACTTAAGATAGAAGAATTCATTGTAACATAATTATGGTATTTTAAAGAAGTGAAAAAAGGCTGAGTTATAGAATAAATGGAGGTTATAGGATAAATGGCTAACTGGGGAAAAAATCAAGTTAAATAAATTCCTGTCATCTTGCACCACATACCAAAACAAATTTAAATGCAAAAAATCATCTAACAGTCACATAAGAGTATAAATTGGTTCTATTTATCTAACGACTAATGTGGCAACATTAACTTACTCTACAAATACTCTACACCTAACTGCTAGGTGCCGGTGGACTACGGTGAATAGAACTAACAAGACTCTGGCTCTCTGGGACTTGTCCGGTAGAGGAGGCAGATGTAACATCAATGCTGAAATTACAAAGCGGGGTTTAAGCCATGAAGAAAATCAGCATAGTGCTATAAAGGGAATAATGTGGACTATTTTCTGGTGGATCGGGGAAGTGTTCTCTGAGGTAGTGACACTTAAGATGAACTTTGAAAATAAATAAATAAATAAACTTTGAGTGATGGGAAGGAACTAGCTAAGTAAAAAGTAGAGGTAAGAGATTTCCAAGCAGAAAGAGCAGTATGTTTAAAGGCTCTGAGGCAGGAAAGAGCCTGAATTTGAAGGGGAAAGAGGCCAGTATGGCTGGAGTTGAGTGAGGGGGAAGATAGTAGAAGACAGAGGCCTGGCCTTGGAGGGCCTTGTGAAGCAGTGAAGGCTTTTGAGCAGGACTATCGGATTTATATTTATGTTACATTTATGGTTTAAGGGATCACTTTGACTGCTATGGAAAATGATTAGAGTGGGTATGAGATCATGACCTGAGCCAAAGCTAGACCCTTCACCAACTGAGCTGCCAGGTGCCCCTGTTTATTTCTACATGCTTATTTATTTTTAGAGAGAAGGGGGGAGATAGAGAATGAGCAGGCAAGGGGCAAAGAGAGATATATATATAGAGAGAGAGGAAGTCCCAAGCAGGCTCTGTACTGACAGCAGACTCAAACCCACGAACTATAAGATCATAATCTGACCTGAGCTGAAACCAAGAGTCGGATGCTTAACCTACTGAGCACCCCAGACATCATTTAAATGCCCAACAATAGGATACAAGCTAATTACGTGGTAAATTCACAAAACTGAAAACTTGGAAATCACTAAAAATGATATAGAACTATAAGACATTCACATGGTTTCAATATTATACCATATGCAAAGAAGATATTCTGGAAGAACATAAACTAAAAATTTAGTAACTCTTAGATTTATTCTTGTAAGATTATGGAACTTTCACTTTATTGTTTAAAAAATTTCCTTTTATTGTGGTGCCTGAGTGGCTCAGTTGGCTCAGGTTATGATCTCACAGTCTGTGAGTTCTAGCCCAGCATCAAGCTCTCTGCTGACATGTGGAGCCTGCTTGGGATTCTCTCTCTCCCTTTTTCTCTGCCCTTCTCCTGCTTTCTCTCTCTCAAAATAAATAAAAATTTAAAAAAATTAAAATTTCATTTTATCAAAATTGTTTTATACCAAGTATGGAATAATTGAATAATATAAATTACTACTCTAACCTTGGAAAAAATGGAAACACAAAAGTATTAAAATAATCTAGATGAAGAAGAATATCTATCATCTTTGAGTAGGAAAGCCCTTCTGAACATACCAAATGGAGGAAACTGAAAGGAAAAGACTGATAGATTTAGGTTAATGAAAAATCTCCACAAAAATACTATAACAAAATCAAAAGGTAAATGAGAAACTGGAAAAAACAGTCACAACCATATGACAGGTATATAACCAATAAACCTGAGAAAGTATACAATTTCACTAGTAAGCAAAGAAATGTTACCTCAAACTGATACATTTAAAGTATTTTTTTCTCAATGTGGGTAACTGAAAGCAATTTAGATTTTAAAAATTCAATTATTTAATGTATAAGAATTATTACTTAATAACTCAAAATGCTGACCATCTTTAACTAAAAAGTGGTCCATATAATAGTTTCTACATTATTGGAGGAAAAAAGTATATATTGTTAGAAAAGCAGGACCACAACAAATTATCAATAGTTTTCTCCAGATGAATAAAATTAAGTTCATTTTTCCCCACTGCATCTACAAATTGGGGATAACATCTACCAACTTCTAGTTAACTGTGCAAAATAAATGAAATAATCATTTTAAGTATTTAACACAGTGAGCTCTCAAGTACTTTTACTATTATCATTTCTCCACTTTACAGAAAATCATATTGTTTTAAGTACATTCATTTTTATAAAATCCTATATTTCAATAAATTTAAAAAGTATCTTCTCAGTAGAAATTATTATACTAAAATGACGATACAAAGATGTAAAAGATAAAGTCCATGTCCACAAGGGACTTGTAATCTGCTATAAAAAAATGTGCTCTGTGAAATGTGCCATAAGTAAAACAAAATGCTGTGTAGTAAGAAAAAGAAGGGAAGATCACATATAGATTTTGTTTCGTGTGTGGGGTGGGGCTCTGAGAGAAAGTGTCACAGAGAAGGTAACATGTGACATGAACTCTGAGGAAAGCCAGGGAGGACTGAGCATTCTGTGACAGGTGTACTCTGTTCTAGCTATGAGAAAATCTGGGAAAGAATATAGTTGGAGTCAATTAGGTTGAAACTACATCACAGAACAATGCTTTCAAACTTATGTGACAGTGACCCAGAATGCACATACATGTCAGTGTATGTATATGTACTTATACATATATGTTGTGTGTGTATACATATACACATTAGAACAAATTTCATAAGATACGAATAGGTAAACACTTTATATACTCTTGACATGTTTTTCTATTATCTACTATGTTTTTCTACTATCTATCTATAAATTTACTAAATTGATTTCTGGACCTGTTAAATGAGTTGGAACTCTCAGTTTGAAAAGCACAACCTGAAGACTTTACATATCAGGCCAAGGACATTGTACTTGATTCAACAGATATTGAAGTTTAAGGGCTTGTGTGGCATGGTGGAAGTCACACTTTTTAAAAAGTCATCTGGTAGCAGTGCATAAGAGATATTACACCTACCATTAGAAGGCAGGAGGCAGAAAGACTTGTTAAAAATTACTGAAATACCACCAGTAAGACATAATGAAGGCCTAAATTAGAAAAGTATTCATGAAATAGAAGAGAAGATAGATTTGAGAAATATTTCAATGATTAAAAACTACCAAACCTTGAAAAACAGAAAAGTAATAAGAGAAGTTTAGAGTCTGGATATCTGGATAAAATGACAGAACCAAAACCAGAAATAATGGAAGTCAAGCCAAATGTTTGGTTTGGAGAGTAAATGATGGGCATGAATTTGGACACAGCAAGTATGGCTATCAACAGAACAAGAGAGGCAATTAATATACAGGGACAATTAATAAAACAGAGCCCTCAAGTAAAGAAGACCAGGAGTGGATGATCTACCCAATGCTGGTGACATTGTGGACAATCTAGTAAGCTCATACCCTGCTTCTAGAAGACAATGCTGATTCATATCAAGAGCAAAACAGATGTTTATATCCTTTGATTTAATTATAATTACTACTGTTAAGACTTTATTTCAAGGAGGGGTGCTTGGCTGGCTCAGTTGGTAGAGTGTGTGGCTCTTGATTTTGGGGTTATGAGTCTGAGTCTCACACTGGATGCAGACATTACTTTTTTTTTTAAATTTATTTCTAGGAGAGAGAGAGAGAGAGACAGCGTGAGCAGGGAAGGGTCAGAGAGAGAGGGAGTCACAGACTGAAACAGGCTCCAGGCTCTGAGCTGGCAGTCAGCACAGAGCCCGATGCGGGGCTCGAACCCACGAACTGAGAGGTCATGACCCAAGCGAAAGTCGGACGCTTAACCGACTAAGCCACCCAGGCGCCCCAGATGCAGACATTACTTAAAATAACAAAATCTTTAAAAAATTGCAAGGAAATAATTCATCAAAAAAATTAAACATGTTCAATGAATATCAAGTGACCAATTCTCAACCATTACCATTCAATTATAGGGTAATGAATGACTAAGTGAATTATATTGTCTTGATTTGACAATATAATGCATGGTTTACAAAAGAGGCTACAAAACTATATTCCTTATTGTTACAATTATTTTTCTTCTTAAATAGTTTATTGTCAAGTTGTTTACATATAACACCCAGTGCTTGTTACAATTATTTTTAAATACTATTTAAAATATATGCATGTGGCATTTTCCTAGAAAAGCAGTATTGAAAAATGAAACCACACGTTGCATTAAGGATGGTTGAATTAGGAGGGGACGCCTGGATGGCTCAGTTGGTTAAGTGCTGGACTCGATTTCGGCTCAGGTCATGATGTCAAGTTTGTGGGTTCAAGCCCCATGTCAGGCTCTGCACTGCCAGTGTGGAGCCTGCCTGGAATTCTCTCCCTCTACCCTGCTCATGTTCTCTCCCTCCCTCTTTCAAAATAAATAACTTAATACTGGTTGAATTAGGGACACCTGGCTGGCTAAGTCAGTAGAGCACATGACTCTTAATCTCAGGGTCATGTGTTAAAGCCCCATGTAGGGCATGGAGCCTACATTAAAAAAAAAAAAAAAGACTGGGGGCACCCAGTGGCTCATAGGTTAGGCATCCAACTTTGGCTCAGATCATGGTCTCGTGGTTTGTGGGTTTGAGCCCCGTGCTGGGCTCTGTGCTGACAGCTCAGAGCCTGGAGCCTGCTTCGGATTCTGTGTCTTCCTCTCTCTCTGCTCCTCCCCTGCTGGCATGCGCTCTCTTTCTCTCTCTCTCAAAAATAAATAAAACGTTAAAAATTTTTTAAAAACAGAGGTTGATTAGGATTGATTTATTTTCTACCTTTGAAAATTCCTGGCATATTAATACCAGGAGGATTTTCACCTTGGCAAAAAGAAGAGTTTTCTCTGAGAAAGGAGCACAATGAAGAGAGGAAAGAGGTTAAGAGAGAGAAGAGTATTTTTTAAATGGTCTCAATCTTTTCCTTTTCTCCATTACACTCAATGTATACTGTGAGAAAATCTTAGTATTTTTAATTATGAAAAATTTTGCATATGCAGAAGAAATCTATGACATATAAAGTAAAGAGAAAATAACCTTAAGGCAGATTAAGAATTTGAACATTACCAATACTTTAGCATTCCCTTCCCTCCTGAGGATATCCACTACTATGAAGTTTGTACTGTCATTCTCTCTTTGTTAACTCTTTTATTGCAAATACCTGTATCTCCAAACAATATAGTAAATTTATTATTTTTTTTGAAATATATATAAATGGCATCACACTATTATTTGGTGACTTGCTTTTCTCATTAAACATGATGTTTTCAATATTCATCCATGTTGCTATGTGTAATGGTAGCCCACTCATTTCTCCTATCTATTTTGTTTTTACAAATAACTGACTTTTGAACATTCTTCTTGAACATGTCTCCAGGGTTTAATCTATGGTGGAATTTCAGGAACATATGGTCTGTCCATCATCTTCAACTTCAGCGTAATTAGGGAAAGACTGGTAAAACAGTCCAAACTTTTAGCTATAAGATGAATTAAAGTTGGAGGATCTAATGTATAAAATGGTGATTATGGCTGATAACATTATATTGCATAATTGACCTTTTAAGAGGCTAGAACTTAAATAATCAAAAAAAAGGAACTGTGAGGTGACAAATGTGTTAATTAACAAGATGGCAGGAAACTTTCCACAATGTTTATGTACAGCAAATTATCATGATGTGATAAATAAAATGTTAATACCAAACTGTTTTCCTAAATGGTTATACCAATTTATACTATGCCACTAGCAGTATGTTACTGTTGTTCTATACCCTTAATAATACTGAGTACTGTCTAATTCCTAACATGTCTTCAAATTCACTCAGTTTTTCCTAGGCACTGCGGTGAAATTATTACCACTTATTTTGTTCTCTGCTCAAAACTTTCAAAAATTCTTTACTGCCTATTGACTAAACCATAAATCTGGCCTTTAAATCCTCCACAATCCTTTCTAACCCACCTTAACAAGCTTATACCATACTCCTCAGTGTCCTTCTGTTTTAATGCCTCCATATTTTTACTCATGGCACTCTACTTTCTTCTCCCTCATCTGTGCATATTTAAATTCTACTGTCCTTTTACATTCCAATTCAAAAGCCATTTGCTCCTAAGAAAGCCATCTCTGATCTCCATTCCTGCGAATTAGTATGGCACTTTACCAGCATATCCTTTCTTGGACATACCATTTTCTATCTTGTACAAAAACAATTATACATTAAATGAGTACAGTGTACAACATGGTCTGATAAACATTTTAAGTCATAACTGCTAATTAATCAGAACTCCTAATAACAGTACACAAAAGGCAGGTAATTTCATCTCAGTGTAACACAGTTGAAGCTACAGTAGCTATAGTTTGTGTCATTAGGTTTGTTTGATTTCAAAGACTGTTGTTCTACTCTCCTGCATTGTCACTTTGGTCTTCCTAGACCATTAATATTACTTATATCACTTAAGTGAACTTATACATGCCCAAATTTGTTCTACAAAGGGTTTTGAGAAACTTATTTGTTAAAATACACTTAATATAATTTTTTCCTATCCAAAAATGATCTGAGATGACTTTAAAAAAATAAGATATGGATCACCAAGGGGGAAATCATGATCAATGAAAAGAAGCATATATTCCTGGAAGCTCAAGAATTAAATCAGAATAGAGGAAGTAGGTAATATTGTGAAAGGCAATGCTGTGCACCTGAAAGGGAAGAAGATAAATGTTAACATGGTTTCTCAGACTATACATAAAATTTGACAGTCAAGGCAAGACAGGTATATATTAAAACTCAATGCTAGAAGGGAAAAAATTCACAAGTATTTCTGGCCAGGCAAGGATTTCCTGCTACTAAGTTGAAAATAAATTTTCATGTGAAATTATGTTAGTGTTATTTATAAACCATCTTACTGCTTCATTAGAATAAAAAGTTCTCAAAGGTCTAACTTCTTTTATGTTCTATATAACACAACATAGGTGTTTAATTTGTTTAATGACTAAATTTACCAATCTTAATGAAACATATAGATAATGTCAATGGAAGAGTAAAAGGATACGAAACAGGCTTTTAGAATTTGGAACAGCTAGGGTGCCCAGGTTGCTCAATCGGTTAAGCATCCAAATCTTGATTTCATCTCCAGTCATGATTAAATGGTTCGTGAGACTGAGCCCCACGTCAGGCTTAGTGCTGACAGCTCAAAGCCTGCTTGGGATTCTCTCTCTCTCTGTCCTTCTCCTGCTAGGGCTCTCTCACTCTCAAAAGTGAGATAAACTTTTTTAAAAAATTAAGACTCTGGAAGAGCCACTGTAGGAATCTTTCAAAGTCAAAATGTATAGGGGCGCCTGGGTAGCTCAGTCAGTTAAGCGTCCCACTTCGGCTCAGGTCATGATCTTGAGGTTCGTGGGTTTGAGCCCTGCGTCGGGCTCTATGCTGACAGCTAGCTCAGAGTGTGGAGCCTGTTTCAGATTCTGTGTCTCCCTCTCTCTCTGACCCTCCCCTGCTCACGCTGTCTCTCTCTCTCTCTCAGAAATAAATAAAACATAAAAAAAGTAAAAATGTATAGAATTGTTGTATCATTATATTGTACACCTGAAATTAATATAACATTGTATACTAATTATACTTAAATTAAAAAGAGAGGTTAATTAAAGGGCTGTTAAGTAGAAATGAAGATATGACAAAAGTTATATAGCACTGATTTTCAGAAGAGAACATTAGCACTGTTTTAAAAAAATATTTTGTCCAGTAACACCTGGAAGCCCAGGAATTAAATCAGAATAGAGGAGGTAGGTAATATTGTGAAAGGTAATGCTGTGCTCCTGAAAGGGAAGAAGAGAAAATCAAGGAGATAAAGGGAAGGTGTTTGTGGGCACACTACTAAAATTACTTACTACAAGTTAAGTAATTGGCTGGAAACAGTTACTGGGTACAGTTACTGATGGATCAGAGGTCAATATAAGTTAAAGAATAAGCTCAAGTTTAAGAACAAGTAAGACAGAAGACCAGGAGTTGTGGTGCGAAAAATAAAGGCAGACTTATGTCTCTACATGATAAGATCTGTTCTTTCTTGTTTTTTTGAGTAATGTTTTTAAATGTGAATACCATTCTTAGCTTATGGGCAATAGTTTGCAACCCCTGGTCTACAGGTTAAAATTCCAACTTCTTAGTTCCCAAAAAAAGACTCTCATAATCTAAACCCAACCTATTTCCCCAGCCCTGTTACCTCATCTTCACATACCCTGTGCCTCTCAGTGCAGAACCTTCTATTCCCTGAATACTCAAGGCTTGAGCAGCTCTGGGCCTCTGCTCTTGCACTTCCCATAGGCTCCCTCTATTTCTTTGCTTACAGTTTATTCATCATTCGACATCCATCTGAAATGTCAATTCATCAGACACCTTTCACAATTCCCCCAAGGAGGGAGCTAGTACCTTCTCTATTCAAAGCCTTGTGTTTATTGTGCATCTCTCTCTCAAAGTCTTTATCATGCTGAATGATACCATATAGGTCTGCCTACTCCTATCCCCACTGCTCTGAGTATCTACATGAAGGACAGTATCACCCATTGGGGTATTCCCACTTCCTGTACTGGTGCCTAACTGTACCTAGCACATAGCACACACTCAACAAATGCTCAAGGAATGGAGGACCTCACACTTATTAATATAAGAATCTTTGTGTGATAAAGACTAACATAATATCCTAAAACTGTAGCATCATATCATAATTGGATTCCACGGCTTAAGTTTTTTTAAAAAGGAAAACTGCATCTTAATTTCACTGTGACTTTAAGAGAATTTTCTATTTTACATGCCTGGTTGTGTTCATGAGCTGCGCAATTATCTGTTCCATTATATTCTGTAAGCTGTTCTCTTCTTTTTTCTCTAATAAGAATTTTATGAACATCATCTTCCAGTCTATTGAAGAATCCTCCATCATGTGATAAAGTCTGAGAACTCAATTCCTGTCAAAAATGAATTACGATTTACTATCATTCAACACAAAAGTGTATGCATTTAATAAACCTAGTCTGCCACTAAAAGGCCAGAGAATGAAAGAAAAATGGTAACTAAGAGATAAGCCACCCTCTGATTCTCCTATGTCTCCAGAAGATAAACAGTAGAGACACATTCTTAGATGTCCTTCTCCTCTTCATATTTTTTTGAGTTGGGTACTGCTTGATTAAAAAAATTTTTTATCCAATTCCATACAATTCACCCACTTAACATGCACAATTCAATGGTTTTTAATATATTCACAGAGTTGTGCAACCATAACTACAATAAATTTTATAACAGTTTCATCATCCCCAAAACAAATCTTGAATTTATTAGCAGTCATTCCCCTTTCCCTCCTAATACCTTCTCTCTTAGTTGTCCCCTGCATGACACTAATCTAGTTTTTGTCTGTATAGATCTGCCTATTCAGAACGTTTGATATAATAAATGAAACCATTCAATATGTACCCTTTTGTGACTGGCTTCTTTCACTTAGTACAATGGTTTCAAAGTTCACGTATATTATACCATGTATCAGTACTTCATTCTTGATTACCAAATAATATCCTATTGATGGATACACTACATTTTATTTCTCCATCCACTGGTTGATGGACATTTACGTGGTTTCCACTTTTGGGCTATTATGAGTAATGCTACCATAAACATTTAAAAACAAGTTTTTGTGTGGCTATGTTTTCAACTCTCTTAGGTATATATACTTATGAGTAGACTGCTGGGACATGTGGCAAATCTATGTTTAACTTTTTGAGGAATTGTCAGATAGTTTTCCAAATCAACCATCCCATTTTATAATCCCATCAGTAGAACCCATGAGGGTTCTAATTTGTCCACATTCTCACCAACACTTGCCATTATCTGTCTTTACTGATCGTAGCCACCCAAGTGATGTGAAGTGGTATCTCACTGTGGCTTTGAGCTGCGTTTCCCTGATGGCAAATAGTGCTGAGCATCTTTCTCATGTGCTTATCAGACACTGGTGTATCTTTTTGGAAATATGTCTACTGAGAGTCTTTACCCAATTTTTAACTGGATTGCCTTTTATTTCTTAGTTGTAAGAGGTCTTTATATCTTCTGGATACAAGTCTCTTATCCAATATATGATTTGGAAATATTTTCTCCCATTCCATGTGTTGTCCTTTCACATTCTTGGTAGTGACCTTTGCATTACATTAGTTCTGAATTTTGACAATATTCAATTTATCTAAGAAACCATGACCTAACTCAAAGTTATGAAGATTTACTCCCATAATTTCTCCTAAGAGCTTTACTGTTTTAGCTTACATTTATGTCTGTAATCCATTTTGAGTTATTATTTTAGGTGTATGGTATGAACAAATGGCCCAAATTCATTCTTTTGCATGTGGATATCCAGCATTATTTATTGTGAAGATTATTCCTTTGTCCACTGAACTGTCTTGGCACTCTTACACAAAATCAACAGAACATAAATTTAAATTTAAAAGTTTCCTTCTGGATTAATTTCTATTATGCCAATCTATATGTCTACCCATATGCCATACCATACTTCCTTGATTAAAGTAGCTCTGTACGGCTCAATCTTTTACATTTAAGAAATAATTTTTACATAAATTTTACATGCCAGTGATAAAGAGATAAAATTTTATCACAATCTACTCAATTATATTTAATTAGAAATTTTACATGTTCTCCAATAAAAACAGCATTTCTTATCCAACTTCTTTTCATAAAAACAGAGACTAAAGAAAATGTTCCTCTCATTCTCCTTGGTTTCACAAATGTCCCACATTCTTGAGCTCTAACACTCAAACTTTATCCATTTCAGTTATATTTGTAAGCAAATGATCCAACAGTTCAAATTACTTTCCTTTCATATTATCTTAGAAAGCATTTAAAAGAGGGGAGCCAGGGTGGCTCAGGTGGTTAAACATCTGACTCTTGCTTCCAGCTCAGGTCATGATCCCACAGGTCTTGCGATCAAGTCCCCTTTAGTCGGGCTCTGCTTGGGATTCTCCTTCCGCCCCTCCCCCTAGCACACACATGCATGCCCCTGTGCAGGGGCTCCCTCTTAACATAAATATTTTTTTAAAAAAGACAGTGTTTGAAAGAAGACAAAGGTGTGTATTGCTCCTTAAGAAATAAACAAATGACATTAAAAATATTTGTGTATCACTTTGTATTTTGTAAAACACACAAGGACCACTTTATTTGATTCCCATTAACATAAGAGACTGATAGAACAAGACTTATTTGCTCACAAAGTAATCATAACCTCAAAAAGTTGAATAATTTGCCCATGAATCATTTTATTGCTATGTGGTACAGATATAACTCTAACTCTACTGCTTCATAAAGTATGTCCGGTATATTCTAGTAAGATTTTACTTAAAAGCATTAACTACAACAATACTTAAAACAGCTAAACTTTGATGGAAGGAATAACATGATGGTAACTAACAGGCCTCTGGATGTCACTTCTCTAAAGACTGCAATTCTAGTCAATGTCCTTGTTTCTTGAAGGCTACTACCATTAGCTGTAGAAGGCTACTACAGCATGCCTGTTCCACAGCCCTCTGTCCTGGAGTATTTTTCAGTGAGGCAGAAAAATGTCTCTATAGAATAAGGACAGAATTTTTCAAAATATAAGAAACTAGGGAGAAAAGAAGTAAAAAGGAATTACAACTCCCCTACCACACACACATCCCAACAGAAAAAAGACAAACATGTGGCAAATGTAAGAACACAGATTCTTCAATAAGTTGAGTCAGTTCAATTTAAATTTAACTTAAATACTGAACATCTATTATGTGCCAAGCATATAGTAAGAAACACAGTATGGTGTTTGTATAAGTATAGCCTTATAGATCACTGGAACATAACTGAGAGTCTAGACCCTAGCTTTCATATTTATGGTCAGTTTTTCAAAAAGGAGTCAAAGTACTTCATTAAGGAAACAAGAGTGTTCTTAAGAAGTGGTTCAGAGACAAATGGACACACACATGCCAAAGGTGAAATTTGGCTTCTTTTTGCATACCGTACACAAAAATTAACTCAAAAACAGATCACGGAAAGGATCCTGGGAAGATGGTGGAGAAAGAAGCACGTCATCTAGACAACAACTGTAGATGCAGAATCCATCTGATGTCACTATTTTAGAACTCTGAAATCTGTTGAAGGCTTGCAACTTCCAAGGAAAGACATAGATGGTACACTGAGATGAATTTTGGTTAATTTTAGCTCTTAGCATAGTAGCAGCTACTCACCCCCCACCCTCAGCCATGTGGCAGGCAGCTGTGTGAAATGTTTGCAGAGCAATTCGCACAGTTTATGGAAACTAGGGTGAGCAAAAAGGACCCAGTCTTCCAAATAATGAGAATCTGCTCTGGTCACTGACTGCTGCTCTGATCACAGAAATGCAGACAAAGAAACAAAGAGGAAGGCAGCCACTGTAGTTGTACCTCCTCACATTGTTGCAAGCCCCTCCCCCTCCAGCTGAAGTGACTTTCACTGGATTCAAAGGGCTGGCACCCTTTTTTCCCCCTCCCTTCATTTTTTCCTTTTTCACTTTTGGGAGCCAGACATTAAAAACTAGGACATTCAAAAGCAAATGCCTATAAAGGAAAAATTAAAAAGTGACTGTGCATGCACAAGGAAAAAGGCCCAGAAAAGACCTAAGAAATTAAATTTACACCTCATGTTGATCCTTGGAACAGAGATAGTTTACAACAATTAAAAAAAAAAATTTTTTTTTTAAATAAAAACCACCACTACCCAAGGAAGGAAGAGAATCTGGTTTCCAGAGTTACATTATTAGATTCAAATGTCTAGCACTTAACAACAACAAAAAACAACCCACAACGTATTCAAAGAAATAGGAAAGTATGGTCCATTGAGAGACAAAAAATAAATCAATAGGAACTATCTCTGAAAAAGACATATGGAAGTTATATGTGACAAAGACTTTAAAACAACTCTCATAAAGATGCTCAAAAAAAAACTAAAGGAAGTTGTGGAGAAAATCATGAAAACAATGTGTGAACAAAATGGAAATATCAGTACAGATAAAACCTGAAAAGATACCAAAAAGAAACTCTGGAGCTAAAAATTACAACTGAAATGACAAACTACATACAGACTTGAACAAGCAGAAGAAAGAATCAGTGAACTTAAAGAGAGGACAATGGAAATTATATAGGCAGAAGAATAGAAAGAAGAACTAAAGAAAGTAAACAGCCTAAGGGACCTATAGGATAACACCAAACAGGACAATATAGACATTGTGGGGGCCTCAGAAGGAGAAAAGTAAAGGAAAGAGAAAATATTTGAAGAAATAATGGGTGAAAACTTGCCAAATTTGAGGAAGACATGAGTATAAACATCTAAGAAGTTCAAAGAATTTCAAGTAAGATGAACTCAAAGAGAGTCACACCAAGAACCATTATAAAAACTTTCAAAAAACAAGGAAAAAAAAATCCTAAAAGCAGTAGAAGTGAATTACCATATACAAGGGAGCTTCACTGAGATAATCAGCAGATTTGTCTTCAGAAACTTTGGAGTCCAGAAAACATGGGGCAATAGACTCAAATGCTAAAAGAAAAAACACTTCAAACCAATTTTTTTTTAAAAATGAGAGAGTATGAGCAGAGAAGAGGGGCAGAAGGGGAGAGAAAGAGAATCTTAAGCAGACTCCAAGCTCAGCACAGAACCCAATGCGGGGCTTGATCACATGACCCTGGAATCATGACCTGAGCCAAAAACAAGAGGCAGACACCCAACTGACTGAGCCACCCAAGCACTCTACAACCAATTATCTTATATGTGGCAAAACTGTTGTTCAGAAAGAAAGGAGAAATTGAGACATTCCCAGATAGACAAAAGCTGAGGTTATTTGTAACCACTAGACCTGCCCTGGAAGAAATGCTCAAGGGAATCCTGACAAGGTGAAAAGAAAGGACAATTACAGTGACTCAAAGCCATACAGAGAAATATAACCCTAAATAAAGGTAAATATGTTGGTAATGATAAAAGCTGGTATTACTGTAACAATGTATTTAACTAGATTTTTTGTTTTTGACAGATTTAAAAGATTAATATATTTAAAGAAAAAATAATTAGGGGTGCCTGGGTGGCTCAGCTGGTTGAGCATCTAACTTTGGCTCGAGTCATGACCTCTTGGTTTGTGAGCACAAGCCATGCATCGGGCTCTGTGATGACAGCTCAGAGCCTGGAGCCTGCTTCAGACTCTGTCTGTCTGTCTGTCTCTCTCTCTCTCTCTTTGCCCCTCCCTTTGCAACTCATGCTCTGCTTCTCTCTCTCAAAAATAAATAAATATTTTAAAAAATTTTTAAGCAAAAAAATTAGTGTAAAAGCTAGTATTGCTATAACTTTTTGGTTTGCAACTTCCAATCCTGTTTTCTGTATAATTTAGGAAACTAATGCATTATATAAAATTTTAACACATTCATTTTTGAGAGACAGAGTGAGACAGCGTGCAAGTGGGCAGGGGGTGGGAGTGGGCAGAGAGAGGGAAACACAGAACTCAAAGCAGGCTCCAGGCTCTGAGCTGTCAGTACATCAGCACAGAGCCCAATGTGAGGCTCAAACTTATGAACCACGAGATCATGACCTCAGCCAAAGTCAGACACTCAACCAACTGAGCCACCCAGGCGCCCCCATAAAATAATCATTAATTTATGTTTTAGGGCATACAATGTAAGAAGATGTAATATT
The DNA here is from genome assembly GCF_003009895.1 of Hyaena hyaena. Taxonomy (NCBI): domain Eukaryota; kingdom Metazoa; phylum Chordata; class Mammalia; order Carnivora; family Hyaenidae; genus Hyaena; species Hyaena hyaena. The sequence continues at coordinate 1,104,608 of NW_024081000.1, forward strand.
TAACATCAACAACCAAAAGGGCTGGGGATGGCAGTGTAAAAAGCAGAGTTTTTGTACGTTAATGAAGTTAAGCTGCTATAAATTCAAATTAGACTGTTATGACTTCAGGATGTTAAATATAATCCCCATGGCAGGCACATATACCCCAATGTTCATAGCAGCATTCTCAACAATAGCCAAAACATGGAAAGAGCCTAAGTGTCCATCAACTGGCAAATGGATCAAGAAGATGTGGTTTATCTATACAATGGAATACTACATGGCAATGAGAAAGAATGAAATCTGGCCATGTGTAGCAGCGTGGATGGAACTTGAGGGTGTTATGCTGAGCGAAATAAGTCAGGCAGAGAAGGACAGCTACCATATGTTTGCACGTAGAGGAGGATTAGGAGGAACTTAACCGAGAACTGTGGGGGAGAAGAAAGGGGGAAATGGGGGGAGGGGGAGGGAGGCAAACGATGAGAGACTCTTGAATGCTGAGAACAAACTGAGGACTGATGGGTATGGAGGGGAGAGAAAGGGGGGTGATGGGCATGGAGGAGGGCACCTGTGGGGAAGAGCACTGGGTGTTATATGGAAACCAACTTGACAATAAACTATTGTAAAAAAATGTAATCCCCAAGGCAATCAGAAAGAAAATAGCTACAGAATATACACAAAAGGAAACAAGAAAGAAATGTAAACATTTCACTACAAAAAATCAACTACACACAAAAGACTAACAGGAAATGAGGGACAACAAAGCTAGAGGGCATATAAAAAACAAACAGTGCACTGATAGAAATCCCTCATTATCCATAATTACTTTAAATGTAAATGGAGTAAACTCCCTAATGAAAAGGCAAAGATAGGCAGAATGTATAAAAACACACATCCAACTATATGGTCTCTATAAGAGACTCACTTGGGATCCAGACACTAATAGATTGAAAGTGAAGAGATGGAAAAAGATAAACTGTGCATATAGTAAGCAAAAGAAAGCAGGAGTGACTATACTAATATCAGACAAAACAGACTTTAACATAAAAAATGTTTACAAGAGACAAAGAAAGACATTACATATTAATAAAAGGTCTAATACAGCAAGAAAATATAAAAATGATAAAGATTTACATACCTAATGACAGACCATAAAAATATATAAAGCAAAAACTAAGAGAATTGAAGGGAGAAATAAGCAGTTCTATAGTAATAGTTGGAGACTTCAATAACTATAACCCACTCACAACTATGAAGAAATAAGAAGCTAAGTATGGAAATAAAGAACTTAATAAACCAACTAGATCTAACAAATAAATACAGAACACTCTACTCAACTAACAGTATACACATTCTTTTCAAGTGCACATGGGACATTTTCTAGGACAGACCACATATGAGACCACAAATAAAGTCTCAATAGTTTTTAAAAGATAGATTATATAAAGCATCTTTTCTGACCACAACAGGATGGAGTTAAAAATCAACAACAAAAAAAGTGGAAAATTCACAAAATTGCTGAAATTAAACAACACAGTTTTACAATGGATCAAGAAAGAAATCAGAAGGGAAATTAGAAAATACTTAGAGACAAATGAAAACCAAACACACCATACCAAACCTTACAGGATGCATCAAAAGCAGTGCTAAAAGGGAAATTTATAGCTATAAATGCTTGCCTTAAAAAACAAGATCTCAAATCAACAATTCAATTTTACAACTTAAGGAACTGGAAAAAAAAGAACTAAACCCAATGCTAGCAAAAGGAAAGAAATAAGACTAGAGCAGAGGTAAACAAGGTAGAGAAAAGAAAAATAAGAGAAAAATCAATGGAACCAAAAGTTGGTTCTTTTAAAAGATCAACAAGGGGCACCCGGGTGGCTTAGTCGGTTAAGCATCCAGACTTTGGCTCAGGTCATGATCTCATGGTTTGTGATTTCGAACCCCATGTTGGGCTTAGAGCCTGGAGTCTCCTTCAGATTCTGTGTCTTCCCCTCTCTCTGCCCCTCCCATGCTCATGCTCTGTCTCTAAATAATAAATAAAAACATTAAAAATTTTTAAAAAAGAACAAAATTGACAAATCTTTTTAGATTTACAGAGAAAAGACTCAAATTATTAAAACTGGAGGTGTAAACAGGACATTACTATTGGTTCTACAGAAATAAGGATTATAAAAGAGGACTATGAACAACTGTATGCCAAATAAACTGAATAACCTAGATGAAACGAACAGATTCCTAGAAACAAAAATCTACCAAAAAGAAATCACGAATAATAGAAAATCTGAATAGACCTATAACTACTAAAGAGATGTAATTAGTAACCAAAATTCTCCCAACAATAAAAAGTCTTGGACCTGATAGTTTAACTGGTAAATTCTATCAAACATTTAAAAGACTAGTATCAGTGCTTTTCAAACTTTTCCCCAAAAATGAAGATGAGAAAATACTTCATAAAGTAGCATAAATTTGATACCCAAGACACACAAAAACACTTCAAGAAAACTATACACCCATGTCTCCTATAAATATCAATGCAAAAATCCCCTACAAAATATTAGCAAAAAGAATTCAACAGCTAACTGAAAGAATTATGTACACCATGACCAAGTCAACCCACAGAAAAAGAAAAATATTTGCAAATCATATATCCAATAAGGAATTAATATCCAGAATATACAGAGAACACCTAAAATTCAATAACAGTAGCAAAACACAATAAACAATCCAATTTAAAAATGGGCAAAGGAATCGAATAGACCTTTCTCCAAAGAAGATATATGCATGCCAATAAGCACATGAAAAAATGTTCAACGTCACTAATGATTAGGGAAATGCAATCAAAACTACAGTGAATTACCACCTCATATCCAATAGAATGGTGCTATCTAGAAAGCAAGTGCTGGTGAGGACGTGGAGAAATCAGAACCCTTGCACGCTGTTGGTGGGAATGTAAAACTGTAAAACCACTGTTTAAAACAGTATGACTGTTCCTTAGGAAATTAAAAGCAGAATTACCATATGATCTAGCAACTCCACTTCTGGATGTATTCCCAAAAGAATTGAAAGTAGGGTCTCAGGGGTATCTGCATACTCACGTTCACAGCAGTGGCATTCACATTAGCTAAAACAAGGAAGCAATCCAAGTGACCACTGACAGATGAATGGATAAGCAAAGTGTGGTAAATACATACAATGGAATAATACTCAGCCTTAAAAAGGCAATTCCGGGGGTGCCTGGGCAGCTCAGTTGGTTGAGCGTCCAATTTTGGCTCAGGTCATGATCATGATCTTGCAGTTCGTGTGTTCAAGCCCCGCATCGGGTTCTGTGCAGGCAGCTCAGAGCCTGGAGCCTCTTTCAGATTCTGTGTCCCCTCTCTGCCCCTCCCCTGCTCATACCCTGTCTCTCTCTGTTTCAAAAATAAATTTAAAATCTATGTTTTAAAAAAAAGACAATTCCACAATGGGTGAAATGTGAGGACAGTACGTGAAGGACATTAAGCAAAGTAAAATAAGTCAGTCACAAAAGACAAATACTGGGGCACCTGGGTGGCCTATTCAGTTAAGCGTCCAACCTTGGCTCAGGTCATGATCTCATGGTTCGTGGGTTTGAGCCCCACGTCAGGCTCTGTGCTAACTGCCAGCTCAGAGCCTGGAGCCTGTTTCAGATTCTGTATCTCCCTCTCTCTCTGACTCTCCCATGCTCACACTGTCTCTCTCTCTCGCAGATATAAATAAAACATTTTTAAGAAAAGACAAATACTGAATGATTCTACTTATATGAGGTACTTAGAAGAGTCAAAGTCATAGAGACAGAAAGTAGAATAGTGGTTGCTGTGGGCTGTGGGGATGGGAGAATGGGGAGTTATTAATAAGTATAGATTTTCAGTTTTACAAGATGAAAAGAGTTATGGGGATAGATGGTGATGATGGATGCACAGTTTGAATGTATTCAGTATCACTGAACTATATACTTAAAATTGGTTAAGTATATGTACATGTATTTTGTTATATGTATTTTGTATGTAGTTTCCACAATCAAAAAATAGATCATAGACTTTAAAGGAATAACTGAAACTATAAGGTTTCTAGAGTAAATCACTGTGGACTTGGGTTAGGCAAGAGCTCTTAAATGAACACCAAAAGCACAATCCATTAAAAAAAAATTGTAAAATAGACTTCATCAGAATTAAAGACTTCTGTGTTTCAAAAGACACCATTAAGAAAATAAAAAGTCAATCACATCTGGGAAAGAATATTTGCAAATCATATATTTGATAAAGGATTTATATCCAGAATGCGTAAAAGGAATCACAAAACAGTAAGAAAATATACTTTAAAAATGAGCAAAACATACGAATAGCCATTTCACCAAAGAAGATGTAAGACTGGCTGAAGAGTATATGAAAAGATGCTCAAAATCACTCGTCAGAAGGGAAAAGCAAATTAAAACAATGAGCTATATACTACACACCCTCTAGCATGGCTATCATCAAAACAAGAGACAATATCAAATATTGGCAGTGATATGGAAAAACTGGAACCCAATTCATCACTGGTAGGAGTGATCATAAATGGTACACTCTGGAAAACAGCTTGATCTTACCAGCCAGCAATTTCACTTCTAAGTATTCACCTAAATGAAAACAAGTATCTACACAAAGATATGTATCAAGTATTCACAGCAAATGTCCATTAACTGGTGAATAAACATTTATACACTGAACTGCTATTCAGCAATAGAGTGAGATGAACTATTGACAAATGCTGTAATGTAATATGGATAAATCTAAAATGGACTATGGCTATGGTTACAAAGTTCTTTAAACTTATTATAAGTTACTGTATTGAATTATACACTTACCAAAGGGTAAGTTATAACTCAATAAGATTCTATTTATATATTTTGAGACAGAGTGAGCATGCGCACAAGCAGGGGAGAGACAGAGGGAGAGAGAAGACTCCTAAGCAGGGTCTGTGCTGTCCTGATGTGGGGCTCAAACCCACAAACCATAAGATCATGACATGAGGTGAAACCAAGAGTCAGTCGCTTAACTGACTGAGCTATCCAGATGTCCCAAGACTGTTTCTTTTTAAAAAAGGACAGGGGCGCCTAGGTGTCTCAGTCAGTTAAGCATCCAACTTTGGCTCAGGTCATGATCTCACAGCTTGTGAGATATTTTATTTTATTGGTGTATTATAGATGTATTACTAGAAAATTTCTAGAAAATTTTCTAGAAAACTAGAAAATGAAATTTTCACCCACATACTTTACACCTACATTTAATAATTTTTAAGGTTTTCTTTCACAATTTATCCCACCCCCATTTTTTTATTTTATATTTTAGACATCATGACATTTCATCTTAAAATTCTTCACATGCAATTACAAAAAATTTTCTACTTTAACCATATCATCACACCTAACAAAAATATTCTTTAATATTATTTTATACCTATTTTATATTTAAATTGCTTCAACTGTATCAAAATATCTTTTACTGCTAATCTAACTAGGGTTCAAAATTATATTGGTCATCTCTTAAATCTCCTTTAAATCAGAACACCCCGTCCCCACACTCCACTGTTCCTTCTCCATAATACTTTCTTAATGAAGAAACCAGGCCAGTTGTCCTACAATAATCCATCTCCTAGATTTGCCTGACTGCCTCCTTAAGGTATCACTTAACTTGTATATCTGAACCTTAGGTTTCTAAAATGGAAGTCAGATCTTAAGGCTTACTTCATCTGTGGCTTAAACTTATTTGGCAAGAATAATTTCTTTTGCTTGATTTTAAGATTTATAATTTGGTTATCACTCTAATGTAGTTTGAGATCTTTCACTTATCATTCTCTTTTGGATTCATCCATCTTATATGTGCCAGGCTCCCAGGACACACACAAGTATTTCTAGGGCATGTATATCTAAGAACGATTAGACTACCAAATCATAAGTAGAATCAAGGCTTACCAAACTATGGCCCACAAGAAGCTTGTTGCCTTTTTTTGCAAAGAAAGTTTTATTGAAACACAGTCATGTTCATTCACTTATGTATTGCCCATGGCTGCTTTTATACTACAGTGGCAAAGTTCAGTAGTTGTGATAAAGATAGGTTGTGCCTCAAAGCCTAGGATACTTGCTACCTCGGTTATAATGTATTTTCAACTTTACAAAACCACAAAAACATTTATACTCATTTATATTCCCATCAATGTAAACTGATCCATAACCCCATTCATCTAGAACCTCTGACTCTTGAGGTTTTCAAACTTTGTAATTTTTGCCTATCAGGTATTGAGGGTGGTCTTAATTTGCATTTCTCTGATAGTAGTAAAGTTGGATATTTTTTATGGGTTTTTTTTGCTATCATATTTCCATTCTGTAAAATGTCTGATATCTCTTATCTATATTTAAAATTTCTATCCTTTGAGATAGCAAGAAAATAAGATGGTCATTTCCTTTTTAATCATGTAATAGGAGTTCTTTCTGTATGTGGATTATTTTCTACGAGTTCTGTTTTGAAAATACTTTCTCTCAATTGTGCTTGTGGGTTTATGTTCTTTTTGCTATTTTTGTAAAAAAATAAGTTTATTCATTTTGAATAATAATTTACCAACCTTTCATTTTACAGTGTTTTTGTTAAGATTGTCCCAGTGTATAGAGTCAAATATATACTCCATATTTTTTTTTGCAAGTTGCAGTTATAAAGTACTTTTTTTTTTTTTTACAAATAGTTTACTGTCAAGTTGGTTTCCATATAACACCCAGTGCTCACCCCCACAAGTGCCCTCCTCCATGCCCATCTCCCCCTCCCCCCCATACCCATGAGTCCTCAGTTTGTTCTCAGCATTCAAGAGTCTCTCATGGTTTGCCTCTCTCCCTTTCCCCCACCACTTCTCCCCTTCTTCTCCCCCATGGTCCTCTGTTAAGTTCCTCCTAATCCTCCTATATGTGCAAACATATGATATTTGTCCTTTTCTGCCTGACTTATTTCGCTCAGCCTAACACCCTCAAGGTCCATCCAGGTTGCTACACATGGCCAGATTTCATTCTTTCTCATTGCCATGTAGTATTCCATGGTATAGATAAACCACATCTTCTTGATCCATTCGTCCGTTGATGGACACTTAGGCTCTTTCCATGTTTTAGCTATTGTGGAGAGTGCTACTATGAACACTGGGGTACATGTGCTCCTATGCATCAGCATTTCTGGATCCCTTGGGTAAATTCCTAGCAGTGCTATTGCTGGGTCACAGGGGAGTTCTATCGTTAGCTTCCTGAGGAACCTCCACACTGTTTTCCAGAGGGGCTGTACCAGCTTACATTCCCACCAACAGTGTAGGAGGGTGCCCGTTTCTCCACATCCTTGCCAGCATCTAGAGTTCTCTGATTGGCTCATTTCAGCCACTCTGACTGGCATGAGGTGGTATCTCAGTGTGGTTTTGATTTGTATTTCCCTGATGAGGAGGGGCTGAGCATCGTTTCATGTGTTTGTTGGCCATCTGGATGTCCTCTTTGGAGAAGGGTCTGTTCATATCTTCTGCCCATTTCTTCACTGGGTTGTTTTTCGGGTGTGGAGTTTGGGGAGTTCCATACAGATTTTGGATATTAACCCTTTATCTGAGATGTCATTTGCAACTATCTTTTCCCATTCCGTTGGTTGCCTATTAGTTTTGTGGGTTGTTTCCTTTGCCATGCAGAAGCTTTTAATCTTGATGAGGTCCCAACAGTTTATTTTTGCTCTTGATTCTTTTGCTTTTAGGGATGTGTCAAGTAAGAAGTTGCTGCGGTGGAGGTCAAGGAGATTGTTTTCTGCTTTCTCCTCTAGGGTTTTGATGGTTTCCTGTCTCACATTCAGGTCCTTTATCCATTTTGAGTTTATTTTTGTGTATGGTGTGAGAAAATTATCTAGTTTCATTCTTTTGCATGTTGCTGTCCATTTCTCCCAACACCACCTGTTAAAAAGGCTCTTTTTTCCATTGGATATTCTTTCCTCCTTTGTCAAAGATTAGTTGGCTGTATACCTTTAGGTCCAGCTCTGAGTTTTCAATTCTATTCCATTGGTCTATGTCTATTTTTGTGCCAATACCATACTGTCTTGATGATAACAGCTTTCTAGTAGAGGCCCAAGTCTGGGATGGTGATACCTCCCATTTTGGTTTTATTTTTCAGTATTACTTTGGCTATTCGAGGTCTTTTGTGGTTCCATACAAATTTGAGGATAGTTTGTTCTAGTTTTGAGAAGTATGCTGGTGCAATTTTGATTGGAATTGCATTGAATGTGTAGACTGCTCTGGGTAGTAATGACATTTTAACTATATTTATTCTTCCTATCCATGAGCATATACTCCATATTTTCTAATGTAAAGGCTGTACAATTAATTGCCTTTCACATATAAGTATTTAATCTATGTGGAATAAATTTGAATATATGATGAAAGATCGAGATCAGTTTGACTTTTTCCAAATATGAAAAAAAACTGTCCCTTGCTTTTCTACATGTAAGATATTATGATGTTAAGTAGTAAGCACATTGTGGAATTAGCACAGAAACCAACCACTGAAACAGCTCAAAAAAAGACCTCTGCATATGTGGAATCATACATTAAACACAGTTCTTTAAGGAGCTCTTAGCTATTATGTAGCCTTTGTTCTTCCATATTAGTAATTAGTTGAGTTCTTTGGGGGATAAAAGCTTTTGGGATTTTCATTGGAAATGCGAGACAGTTTGGGAAAAATTGTTACTTTTATTATAATAAAGTTTCTTATCCACACAAACAGTATGTCTATGTAGATCATCTTTGTCTTTCAATAAAATTTTATTATTTGTCCCATATAGTTTCTGCATAACTTTTGTTAGATAAACAACTTATAATTTGTTTATTGCTACTGTAAATAGCATCTTTTGGGACAATACCTTCTCTTTTGCTACTTGCATAAAGAAAATCCATTATTAAGCTTTTATTTTTTTGGATTTTTAAATTTAAGTATAGTTAACACACAATGTTACATTAGATTTAGGTGTACCACATAGTGATTTAACTTCTCTATACTTTGTTATGTTCACAAGTGTAGCTACCATCTGTCAACATACACTGCTATTACAATATCATTGACTACATTTCCTATGCTGTGCCTTTTATTCCTAGGACTTATTCATTCCAGAAACCTGTTATCTGCCACTCCCCTTCACCCATTTTGCCCATTCCTCCCACTCCACTGTCCTCTGGCAACCATCAGTTTGTTCTCTTTATTTGCAGGTCTGATTCATCTTTTTGCTTCTTTATTCATTTATGAAATTCTACATATGAGTGATATCATATAGTACTTGTCTTTCTCAGTCTGACTTATTTCACTTAACATAATACCCTTAGGTCTACCCATGTTAAGCACATATAAAGCATATATACAGTTTGAAGATTATAAAAAGTGACATGCTTACAAGTTACTGTCAAGGTATTTCTAAAACTCTACTAGCACTCCAGAAGATTTCATGCTTCTCCTTTCTTCTCCATTAAGGGGGTGGCTATTTGAACTTTTTGGGATAATATCTTCGACTTTATTGCCTGTCAACCTATGTATATGCATCCCTAAATGTTAAGTTCAATTTTACTTGTTTTTGAACTTTTTATGAAATCATGTTCCTGATAACAGTAATTCATTCAATTTCAATGTGATTAGTATTTCATTGACTAAATTTGCCACAATTTGTTATTTATTTCATGTCTGAAGGGCATTTAGATTCTTTACAGGTTTTGATCTTAAAGAACAATGATGCTTTAAAGTCTTACACAGGTATAGTGGTGCACATAAGCACACATTACTACAGAGCATGTACTCAGGAGTAAAACTGCTGGGTTCTGAGTTCTCGGCATCTTCAACTTCACAGTTTGGAAAACTAATTTTTACTTACAATTTTTTAATTTTTAATTAAATACTTCTTATTGAAGTATAATTGACATATACCATTATGTTAGTTTCGGGTGTATAACGTAACAGTTTATTTGTATATACTGCAAAATGATCACCACTGTTAGTCTAATTAACATTTGTTACCATACACAGTTACAGAACTTTTTTCTATGATGAAAACATTTTAAGATTTCAAATAAGCAATACAGTATTAACTGTAGTCACCATGCTATACATTATATCCCCATGACTTATCTTACAATTGGAACTTTGTACTTTTTGATTCACTCCCTCCATTTTGCCTATTCTCTCACCTCCAATCAGTTTAACTATGAGCTTCGTTTGCGTTTTCTTTTGTTTTTTGGTTTTTTTTTTAGATTCCACATATAGGTGAGATCATACATTATTTGTCTTTGATTTATTTCATTTAGCAAAATGCCAAAGTCCATCCATGTTCTCATAAACTGCAAGATTTCCTTCTTGTTTATGGCCAAATATTCCATTGTATATACATGTACCACAATTTCTTTACCCAATCATTCATTGGTGAAACTTATACTGTTTCTAGATCTTGGTTCTTATAAATAATGCTGCACTGAACATGTGGATGCACGTATCTCTTCAAATTAGTGTTTTCTTTTCTTCAAATAAATACCCAGAAGTGGAATTGCTGGGTCATAAGGTAATTCCATTTTTACTTTTTGAGGAACCTCCATACTGTTTTCCATGGCAGCTGTACCTTTGCATTCCCACGAACACGAGGGTTCCCTTTACTCCACACCTTTGCCAACATTTGTTAGTTGTTGCCCTTTTTGAGAATCACATTCTAACAGGTGTGAGGTGATATCTCATTGCGGTTTTGGTTTGCATTTTCCTGATGATTAGTGATGTTGACTGAGCATTTTCTCATGTACCTACTGGCCATCTGTATGTTTTCTTTGGGAAAATATCTATTCATATCCTCAGCCTATTTTTTAGTGAATTATTTGGGCTTTAGCTCTTGAACTTCTTTATATATTTTGAATATCAACCCCTTATTAGATATACGATTTGCAAATATTTTCTTCCACTCAGTAGGTTATGTTTTCATTTTGATGATGGTTTCCTATGGAGTGCAGAAGCTTTTTACTTTGATGTAGTCCCACTTGTTTATTTTTGCTTTTGTTGCCTCTGTTTTTGGAGTCAAATCCAAAAAAATCATTGCAACAGCAGTGTCCAGCTTACCATCTATGTTTTCTTCCAGGAGTTTTTTTTTTTTTAATTGAAGTCTAGTTGATATACAATACTAAGTTCATTTCAGATGTACAACAGAGTGATTCTACAATTCAAGACATTACATGATGCTCATCACAATAAGCACATTCACTACTTAATGTTATAATACAATGCTTTATTATTATGTCCCCATGCTGTATTATAACTTATTTATTTTACAACTGGAAGTTGTATTTCTTAATCTCTCAATTTCACCCATTCCTCTACCACCCTCCCCTCTGACAGCCACTAGTTTATTCTCTATTTATGAGTCTGATTTTTTGTTTCTTCATTTTGTTTTTTAGTTGCCACATATAAGTGAAATCATATGGTACTTTTTTTCTCTGACTTATTTCACTTAGCATAATATCCACTACATCCATCATGCTATCACACATGGCAAGATTTCATTCTTCTTTTCTTTTCTTTTTTTTTGGCTAACTTTTCTAGGAGTTTTATGGTTTTAGATCTTACATTTATATCTTCAATTCATTTTAAATTAATTTTTGTGTATGGTATAAGATATTGGTCCAGTTTTCCCAATAGCATTTATTAAAGAGACTGTCCTTTCCTCATTGTATAGTCTTGCTTCCTTTGTCATTAACTAACTGACCATACCTGTGTGGATTTATTTCTGAGCTCTCTATTCTGTTCATTGATCTGTGTCTGTTTTTATGCCAATACCATACTGCTTTGATTACTCTAACTCTATAGTACAGTCTGAAATCGGGGAGCATGATACTTCCAGCTTTGTTCTTTTTCAAGACTGTTTTGGTTATTCACAGTCTTTTGTGATTCCATACAAACTTTACGACTGTTTGTTCTATTTCTGTGAAAAATCCCACTGAATTTTGATAGAGACTGCATTGAAATCTGTAGATTGCTTTGGGTAGTTTGAACATTTTAACAATATCAATCCTTCCATTTCATGAGCATGGGATATCTTTCCGTTTATTTGTGCCTCCCTCAATTTCTTTCATCAATGTCTTATAGTTTTCAGTCTACAAATCTTTCAACTCCTCGGTTAAATTTATTCCTAAGTATTTTATTCTTTTTGATGCAACTGTAAATGGGATTGTTTTCTTAATTTCTCTGATAATTTACTATTAGTATAAAGAAATGCAACAGATTTTTGTATATTGATTACATATACTGCAACTTTATTAGTTCTAACAGTTTTGGTGGGATCTTTATCGAGTCTTTTCTATACACAATATCATATCATCTACAAATAGTGACAATATTATTTCTTCCTTTCGAATCTGGATGTCTTTTATTTCTCTTTCTTGCCCAACTGCCCTGGCTAGGATTTCCATTACTATGCTGAGCAAAACTATTTGTAACAAGTCACCTTGTCATAAGCAGCATATAACATTATTCCATATCCTCAACAACAATTCAAATCATCAGATGCTTGGTTTCTGTCAAACTGGAGGTTAAGTAATATTCTCACTGTGGTTTTAATTTGCATTTCCATAATTACTTATGAAGTTAAACATCTTTTCATATGTTTTTAGGCCATATATATATCTTCTTTTTTGAGTACTTGTTTCTTCATCTATTCTTTGAGTTCTATTTTGGAAAAAATCTTTTCCTACACTGAAGATTATCCTTTCACTTTTCTAATATATTTTGATGGAAAGAAGTCCTTAATTTAATGTATAAGTTTAAATCTAGTGGGTTTTGTGTCTTTCCTACCGTAAAGTTATAAAAATATTCCTATACTGGCACCTAAAAGCTTTACAACATAGCCTTTGACTTTTGGTTTTTGACCCACTGTGGATGAATTTTTATGTATGATATGAAGTAATAATCAAATCTTATTTTCCATAAAAATACTCAATTGCCCCCAAACCATTTATTTTAAAAAGTTCATCTTTTACTCAGTACTATTCCACATCACTCTGTTACAGATCAAAGTTACACAAGTGGTTGGCCTGTTTCTATGCTATTTTGCTCTAATGACCCATTTATCATAATGCCTATACCTATTATATTAATTATAAATTTTATTAAAAATCTTGAATGATGCCTGGGTCGCTTAGTCGGTTAACCGACTGACTTCGGCTGAGGTCATGATCTCATGGTTCATGGGTTTGAGCCCTGTATCGGGCTATGGGATGACAGCTCAGAGTGTGAAGCCTGCTTCCGACTCCCACTTGCAGTCTGCCTCTCTCTCTCTCTCTGTCTCTCAAAAATAAACATTAAAAAACTTTATAAAAAATTTTGATATCTGGTTGGGCAAATTATCCTTTTTCTTCAAGAATGTTTTGGTTATTTTTGGTCCTTTGCATTCCATACTAAATTTTTACAAGTGCTTTAGTTTTAAACTAAATTGTCAGGGCACCTGGGTGGCTCAGTCAAGCGACTGACTTCAGCTTAGGTCATGATCTCAGTTTCTGAGTTCAAGCCCCACATCGGGCTCTGTGCTGACAGCTCAGAGCCTGGGGCCTGTTTCAGATTCTGGTCTCCCTCTCTGCTCCTCCCCTGCTCCCACTCTGTCTTTCTCTGTCTCTCAGAAATAAATAAACATAAAAAAAACCCCATAAATTGTCCAAACAAACAGAAACAGACTCATAAATATAGAGAACTGGTGGCTGCCAGAGAGAAGGGGGGTTGTGTGGTGGTGGTAGAAATAGATGGAGATTAAGATGTACAAGCTTTCAGTTATAAAATAAATAAATCATGAGGACTTAAAGTACAGTCTAGAGAAATTCTCAGTTATCTGTAATAACTTTATATGGTGACAGATGGTAACTATACTTAATATAGTGAGCAATCTGTAAGGTGTATAAATGTTAAATCATGTTATACATCTGAAACTAATACAATACTGCAGGGCAACTTTACTTCAATTAAGAAAAAACTAAATTGTGGGGCACCTGGGTGGTTAAGTTGGTTAAGCATCCGACTTCAGCTCAGGTCATGATCTCATGGTTCATTAAGATCAAGGCCCACATTGGGCTCTGTGCTGACAACTCAGAGCCTGGAGCCTGCTTTGGATTGGATCTCTCCCTCTCTCTCTGCCCCTCCCCTGCTCACACTCTCTCTCTTTCTCTCTCTCAAAAATGAATATACATTAAAAATTTTTAAATAAAAGTAAAAAAATAAATTAAAAAATTGTGATTTTAATTGGGATTGCACTGATTTTATAAATTGAGAAAAACTGACATCTTTATGACAATCAGTCAAGGTATATTCTTTCACTTAAGTCTTTACTCTCTTGCAATAGTTTAAAATTTTCTCAATATAGGCCTTCTACATCTTTATTAAATTTATTGCTAGGTATTATTATAAAAATATTGATTTTTAATTACACTGTCTGCTGTTAGTGGCATATAGAAATACAAATAATTATTGAAACTGTATCTTCATTTATAGTGAAAGGAACTAAAGCTAGCATCATAAAAAACCTTTTGTCAGCCTCCCTACCAGGAATGCAAAAATAACTTTCCTTATTGCACAAACTCCTATACCTCCCCAAGGACAAAATGGTACATCTACTTTGAAAAACTGTAAGTAGATTCTTACAGTTAAACATACATACATCAAGGCAATAAAAGGCACAGCGTAAGGAATATAGCCAGTGATATTATAACAATGTTGTATGGTGATAGATGGTAGCTACACTTGTGGTGAGCACAGCATAACATATAAACTTGTCAAATCACTATGTTGTACACCCAAAACTAATATAACATTGTGTGCCAACTATACTCAAATTTAAAAATAAGAAAGAAAAATACAGGGGCACCTGGGTGGTGCTGTTGGTTTAATATTAGGACTCTTGGTCTCAGTTTTTATGGTTTGTGAGTTTGAGCCCTGCATTGGGCTCTGCGCTAAAGGCATGGAGTCTGCTTGGGATTCTGTCTCTCCTTCTCTTTGCCCCTCCCCTGCATGTTCTCGTTCTCTCTCTCAAAAAAAATAATAAACTTAAAAAAATAAGAAAGAAAAATAAACAAACATACATCTACCCTATAACACAGCAATTTCATTCTTAGGTTTTTACATAAGAGAAATTAAACATATGTTCATAAATAGACTTGAATGTTCATAGCAGTAAAAAGTGGAAAGAACTCAAATGTCCAACTAATGAATGTGTAAATAAAATCAAATACAATGGAATATTATTAGCAATAAAAAGGAATGAAGTACTGATAAAGACCACAATTTGTATGATTCCATTTATACTAAATGTCCAGAACAGGCAAATCAATACAGACCATATACATTACTGGCTGGTTACCTAAGCTGGTGGCGGGAGGGGGAAAGGAGGGTGGTGGCTGGCAGGGCAGAAGGGGCATGGGGAATACTGTAATGTGTATGAGGTTTTTTCTAGGGATGATAGAAATATTCTAAAATCAGATTATGGTAATGGCTGTAAGACTCTATAAATAAACTAAAATCAACTGAATTATACATTTAAAATGGATAACTTTTATTGTATTACACCTAAATAAACTGTTTTTAAAAAATGCTCTTTTTTATAATGGCAAAAATGGAAACAAAATTAATGTCCATCAGCAGGAGAATAAATAAACACATTATGATATATTCACACCATAAAATATAACTTAGCAATGAAAAGGAAAAAAAGTACTGATACAAACAACATGGATGAACCTTCAACATTTTGGGAAAGAAAGAGCCAGTCAAAAGAATAACATACTGTACGCTTTAAAAAATGAGGCAAAATTAAATCTATGATGATAGATATCACAACAGTGGTTGCCTGTGGGGAAAGGGGGCAGAGGAGTACAAGAGAAAATGACTAGCACAGGGCAGCAGGGAACTTTCTGGTGTGATGGAAAGTGTTCTTTACCTTGTTAGGGATGTAGGTTCATATAGTTATATTTATGTGTTAAACCTCATCAAACTGCACACTTAAGACCTGTGCATTCTATTGTCTGTAAATTATACTTCAATTAAAAAACAAACTTAGCTTCCTAGTTGAGTCCCTATTTCCTAACTGAAGAACACATCATTTATAGAATAAACTGAAAAATATTAATGCTTGATTAACAATTCCTTTCAAATTTCCAGGGGCTGCAAGCCACCTTTAGAAGAACAGCCTCCCACCTTTACAGTTTTAAGATACTTTAATATATAGTAACATGCAAACCTCAAATGCTCTATCTATATGCTCAATTTCTCTTTTGCTACATTTGAGTGCTTTTAACTTATCCAAGGGGAAATCTAAATAACAGCATTATTAAATGAGCTATTATATTACAGATGACATTATATATGATGTAAGTCTACTTTCTTCTCCTCCCTAAGAGATCCTGGTGGATTCAAGTTTTGAACTCAAAATATTTATTAAACTTTTAGTATGCTACACATGGGCTACTCTCATGGCACTATCTACTGAAAAACACAAAAATTAACACATAATAACATGTCAGAAATGGCAAATATCTGTAAGACATGCAGCCACTTTTTCCTCTTTATAAATGGCAAACGTAATTAATCGATAGTGGAATTTTTTCTTGCTGAGTAAGGATGCAGTCTCAGAATTCTTTAATGCAATGCTCCATTAAGTAGAAGGCCCTAACTAACAATGTGCTTGAACAGACAGAAGAAATAAAACTGATGTGCCTGCGTTATGTTGTAAAAATATATGGAGGCAACAAGCCCAAAAAGGCTAGAGAAGGTTTTAGTGAGAAAGCAGGACATTCATTCATTCATCAACCAACTTCCATTTACATTACCTACTGTGTGACAGGAATCAGAACTAACAGGAAAACTAAATCAACAACATATAGTCCCAGACCTTTAGGAACTCATTCTAGAGAAAAAGCAAAACACTGATTAAAGTGCTGAGTGCTATGAAGTACATACAGAATGTTCTGGGCATCTAAATAAGACCAAGAAAAAATGACTCTTTAGCCAAGGTTCTGGAGCATAGTTAGCCAAATAAAGATGGGAGGGGAGTGACACCACCAAGATGGCGACACGGGTTGTTCCTAACTTCACTTCCATCCCAGAACTAACAACTATTCATGCATATGATACCACTGAGAAAGATGGAGGGAAGAATACATAGGTGGACAAGGCAGCATGAAAAAATACAGTGTGTTCAGAAAAGACTTTTGTATGGCTTCATGCAATATGAGAATGATTTTTTAAAAAGTAGTAAGGGAAGGGCAAGGGCTGGGAGACTACTGGTTCAATAAACCTCCTCTACCATTCAATTATTGCTATATGCATGTATTCTTGGAGTAAAAATTTTAGTTTAATTAAGAATATGCTTTAAAGGGTGCCTGGGTGGTTCAGTCAGTTGAGCATTTAAGTTCGGTTCAGGTCATGATCTCACAGTTCGTGGGTTCAAGCCTTGTGTTGGGCTCTGTGCTGATAGCTCAGAGCCTGGAGCCTGCTTCAGATTCTGTGTCCCCACCCCCCACTCTCTACCCCTCCCCTGCTCACACTCTGTCTTCTTTTGTCTCTCAAAAATAAATAAATGTAAAAAAATTTTTTTAAATGAATATGCTCTAAAAAATAATGGAAAATTGAAATAATCACTAATAGCTGCTAAAAGCATTGAAGGGGAATTTTATAACGGTTGACAACACTGGAACCCACTGATCAAATTTTAAAACTTTATTTATTTATTTATTTATTTATTTATTTAAAGAGACAGAGCGTGGGGGGGGTGGAGAGAGAGAGAGAGAGAGAATCACAGGCAGACTTCATACTTGTCAGCACAGAGCCCAACATAGGGCTCAAACCCATGAACCATGAGATCATGACCTGAGCCAAAATCGAGTCAGACACTTAACCAACTGAACCACCGAGGTGCCCCTAAAATAAACTTTAAATTTTAGAACACTCTTAGATTTACAGAAAAATTGCGGATAGTACAGTTTCCATATATCTCTTACACAGTTTCCTCTGTGATAACATCTTACATTATTATAGTATGCTTTCCCATTAAACCACCGACATTGATATAATACTATAACTAGATGCCACTTTATTTGGATTACACTAGTTTTCCCCTAATGTTCTTTTTCTGTTCCAAGATTCCATCCAGGATATACTGCATTTAGTTGTCACGTCTCCTTGGCCTTCTCTGGTCAATGACAATTTCTCAGATTTTGTTTTTAGTGACCTTGCTAGTTTTGAGCAATACTAGTCATTCAGTTCAGGTATTTTGCAGAATGTCCCTTAATATGGATTTTTCTAATGTTTTTATCATGGTTTGACTGGTTTTATATGCTTTCTGCAAGGAAAATCACAAAAGTATAGGCCATTCTCACCACATCATATCAAGGTTAGATGCTATCAACATGAAATACCATTAAGAGTATTAACAGTGATCATCTGGTCAAGGTTCTTTTTGCCAGGTTTCTACAATATAAAACTAATTTCCCTCCCTTTCTGTACTCTAATCTTTGGAATAAAGTTACTAAGTACAACCCATACTCAAGAAGAGTGGAGGCAGTTAAGTTCCTTCTCCTGGAAGGGGAATTATCTACATAAATTATTTGGAATTTTCTATATGGGAGATTCATCTCTTGTCTTTTATGTATTTATTCATCAGTTATTTATGTAAATAATAGCCAATTCTTCAAGATCAACTTTATCATTATAAAAATTACCATTCTACATCCCCTAATGTGATATAATAGGAAACATATCACACCAAATAGGGAATATTTTTGCTTCCCTCATCTCCTCAAAGAAAAGTTGAACTCCAATCTGTCAAGTCCCAAAAGCTAACAGTTTATAGGAAAAGCTGTAAAGATGTACCCCCCAGTAACCATGCAATCTGCCATGAGGTGAAGCCATAGATAGCAACTGAGACTTTAGAGAGAAATATAGAATCCTAAACCTATATAAATCCCTGGATCCAGTCAACTATGAGGACAGCTCTTTCCCTAGTCTTTCATGGTTTGGTTATACCAACTAAACAAGCAATTCTTTCTTGCTTTTTGCTGGACTGAGTTGGGCTTCTCTTACTTACAACCAAAGAAAACTAACAAATATAATAAATACAAATAAGGACAGGCATGGGAACAAAAATCAGCTCAGGACAGGTAACAGGTTGAACTGCTAATGGAAAGCCAGAGTTTAGGTGAGTTTTTTTTTTTTTTAACTAGGTAGAATTTATTTGCTTTTAAAATTTAATGGTCTAACTAGTTTTAGTAGTGTTAACTATGGGGTTCAATTTTTAGTATATACAATTTGGTCACATATTGATCATTTAGAATTTTAGAAATCAACGACGTTACTTTTCATCTAATATAATTAGGGCCTAAAATGAATAAATTATTCATCCAAGCTAAAATATCTAAGGTAGACATGTAACAAGCACTACGGAGCCAGATAAGACCAGGTTTGTTCCCTGTTCCCCTCTCTCATCCAATGCTTTCTATTTTTGATAAAGTTTTAAAATACATATTACATAGACATAATAGGAAACTTCAACAACTTACACCAGGGAAAGTAAGACTTTTTCCTATTCTAATAACCCTCCTGCCCCACCCTTTGATGATCATTGTTACAACTTCTTGGGTATTCTTCTAGAGATAGTCTATTCAAGCATATTGAAGACTTGACCTTTTAGACTTCAAGACATGGTGATCACTAAAAATTTTAAAGCTATTGAATGGTACCAGAAGGATTGGGGTTAGGAAAGCAAGATAAAATTGGAGCTGAAGAGAAAGCAGTAGCTAGGAGATACTCCACCTTGCAGCAATGGTGTTTAAAAACACAACACAATAGGGGCACCTGGGTAGCTCAGTCGGTTAAGTATCTGACTTGAGCTCAAGTCACAATCTTGCAGTTGTGAGTTCGAGCCCCGCATGGGGCTCTGTGCTGACTGCTCAGAGCCTGGACCCTGCCTCAGATTCTGTGTCTCCCTCTCTCTCTGCCCCTCCTGACCATGCTCTGTCTCTAACCGCCTCTCAAAAATAAATGTTAAAAATAATTTTTTAAAAACACAATAAAACTAAAAACAAAAACAACTTTAAGGATCAATTAATGTTCCTTAAAACACATGATTAGTTAAGGTTTCTAAGAGGTATATACAAGCATTTACTCTATTATTCATTCTTCTTGTCTAGAATTCTCATGGGATATTCTTGACTATACTGTAGTGAAGAGTGGGTAGGGGACTGGTGTAGCAGTGGCAGCCAGTATGTCCTGGACATTTAATGAAGAAAGCTTGTTCCCATCTTCTACTCCTGATAATGTCACTTTTATTCTAATTGTTTCAGGGTGAGAAAGATTATAAATAATTGGGACTGGAAAGAAAGCACTGAGATTAATAACACAAAATCAAGACAGATGGAGAAAGCACAGGGAATGATGTAATCCAAGAACAAGTTTAGTTGGTGGTTAGAGGAATACACGGGAAGTACCCCTCATCATCTATAATAAAGGAAAAAAAATCTTTTCTCTTTTGAATTTTATCCACTAAATACCTGATTTAAGTATGGATGAGATGTATATTGTTCTCAACAGAGGTTAGGAATTTTAAAGTTCCATGGAAAAAAAATATTTGGCATAAGTAACATTAGAGATAGAAAGAATTAAGTCAATTATTGAGTATACAATGTAACAAAGACTGATGTATTTTTAGGAGTAGAAAGCAGATACCATTTCAGATTTGAAATCAGAAATATTTTTTCAGGCTTATTTTTGAACTCTTTGATAAAGTTCTTCTAGATTTCCAGAGCAATGGCATAACCATTGCAACATTTAAACATTCAAGTCACAAGAAAGTGAGTAATATCTCAAATGGAAATGAACATAACTTTGGTATATTTTTAACAAGTGTCAAAGGATAATGTGAATTACATGTTCTTTTGACCAGTTTAAAATAGTTATGTAGGAAATAAATTATAATTAGACTGCATTTACAAAAGTAGGAAATGTCTGAATCATTAGGATTATTCAAAGTGAATTTTATTACCTATCATATTATCTTTAACAGAAGATGATCAGAACAGTTCTAAAATATAATGAAAGACAAAATATATACTATGTCACATACCTATGCCTGTTTAAATACAACTAGAATAAATATATTAAATAGATGAGATCCTGTCAGTCTGAATTTAATTTTTCCTCTTTCAAATCAGGAGAGCAGGAAAGATAACCATGGAAAAGTTTATAAAAATTATTTTTCCCTCTACTAACAGTTGCTGTTAGTCTCTTAGGAATAAGGCATACCATTTGTATCTGCTTTCTCATTTGCATAAAGGTATCCTCCAAAGAAGTCAATAGATTAAAAAAATAGAATCAGTCCAAAGGTACAGGATTTCCACTTTCAAACATAAAATGAATAATCAGACTGTATTTGTGGTCATTTAAATTTTAATCTAAGAAGTGGTGACTGTAGGGTTTTTTTTTTAAATGTTTTATTTATTTCTGAGAGAGAGAGAGAGAGAGAGAGAGAGCGAGCACGAGCAGGGGAGGGGCAGAGAGAGAGGGAGACACAGAATCTGAAACAGGCTCCAGGCTCTGAGCTAGCTGTCAGCACAGAGCCTGATGCGGGGCTCGAAGCCATGAACTGTGAGATCATGACCTGAGCCAAAGTTGGACGCTTAACCAACTGAGCCACACAGGAGCCCTGTGTAGTTTTTAAATAAAAAAATTTCTACCATCTGTTTTAATATATCAATTTTCTGCTTGTGTGCAAAGTTAAGGACTATAGTATTACTACAGTCAGGGTTATTCAGGTATGGTTTTCTTAGAGATGACTTCATTTCCCTGACCTTAAACAAGAACAAAAATGGTCAAAAACCATTTATATACTATAAAGTGAAATCAAGGAACATTTGACCATTAAAAAAATCATTTGATGGAATTACTAACAAGAATATATACATAAGAGAATAGCAAAGCTTTCACGTTAGTACCTAAAGAAGTGAAAATAACATTTTATTAGTAACTCCCTCAATATTAGAAGATATTTTATAGTACTACCTCCAGTTCTAAAAGGTTTATAAAATCTGGTAGTGGAGGGTTTTTTAAATTAATTAATTAATTAAATCTTTATTTTTGAGAGAGAGAAAGAGAAAGACAAAACATGAGCGGGGAAGGGGCAGAGAGAGAGGGAGACACAGAATCTGACACAGGCTCTAGGCTCTGAGCTGTCAGCACAAATCCCCATATGGGGCCTGAATTCACAAACCACGAGATCATGACTGAGCTGAAATCAGGAAGCTTAACTGACTGAGCCACCCAAACGCCCCTTAAAAAAAAATTTTTAACGTTTATTCATTTTTTGAAAGACAGAAAAACAGAGCATGTGGGACAGGGGGAAGAGGGAAGGGGCAGAGAGGGAGACACAGAATCCAAAGCAGGTTCCAGGCTTTGAGCTGTCAGCACAGAGCCCAAAGTGGGGCTTGAACTCACAAACTGCGAGATCATGACCTGATCTGAAGTCAGCCACTTAAGCGACTGAGCCAAGCTTTTTTCTTCTTAACAAAGAAAACTAACCAATAACCCTAGGAAGTTATATGTGGGTGGTGCTACCTTGTGATGGTGAATGGTAATAGTAGTATATGATCCATAGCTATAAACTACAGAATCACAGTTCACCTCATAACTTCCATACTTACAAAATATCGTGAAACATGATTTTAGGATGTCTTCAATAAATATTGGAGTGTTATGCCACTTTTCCCTAAAATTTTAAGCTTACATGTGGTAACCTTTTGGGGTGGGGGGTGTGTCTCTCTCACACACACACACACACACACACACACACACACAAAATTAGGATACTAAAACCAATAATATACTTCCTTCGTGCAAATTGTATTTTCAATCCACTGCAATTTATTTTACATCCTTATAACTTCCAGAAACATGACTGAATTCACTCACACAAATCTATGGGTTGTCCTTTAAATAGCTAGATCTCAAAAAAGACTGCCAAACACTGAAGTATTATTCCTAAAATCATCAAGTGTTTTTTAGAATAAAGATGGTTACAATAACACTTACCTCAGTCTTTTTACTAAGGTGATCTGTAAATGAAAAAAAAAATGGTGACATTTCACTGAAGAAAATTAACAATACTTTATCAATAGCTATTAATACCCAGTATGTAAAAATATTTAAACAAAGTAATTGAGGAGAATTTCAAAAGTATAATAAGAGTTACAGAAGTCATTTGGGGATTGTCTAAAATATCAGATTTCTTCTCTAGGGATAAGATGTTAAATTTCAACATATAATTACTATTTGCTCAGCTTAGGGACTATGTTTTATATCCCAGTAAATGCCACGTATACCACAGGGTATTATTAAATTTTACACATTTGAATTCCAAATAATTTAGGTTTTTGGTTACACAATTGTGTTTTGGACAACGTGGGGAACAAATATGTCTAAAATCAAATCACAGGGTATTATAATTGCAAAATTGTACAGGTCACTGCCTTTGTAGAAAAAAAAGTAGAATAGTAATTTGTGTCCTTTAAGCCTCTTAGTTTGTTTTAAAAATATACATCATAGTGTTTTGCCAATACTATAAAAAAATCTTAAAAACTGACGTATATTTATAAAATGAATACAAAAAAGAAGGCAACAAGAAATATATCCAGATTACACAAATCACTGACTTAGTAACAACATAGCATTTCTAGAAAAGGATTACAGAATGAGGAAAAGACATAAGGGAGTCTATACAGATACAAGGCTGAAACTAAAGTACAAAGAGGGAGCAAGTGTTCGGATTTAAATTAGAGATAATCAGGATATCTAACACTGCTTCTAACGCACAGCAGAAATTTTCTATTCTCAAGGACTAACAATAATTTAATAGAATAGCATTCTTATGACTGAGAATTTAAAAGCTGGCCCAGTTCTCTAAAGCATCTGTTGATCAGAACAGAGTCTACAAGTACAGTAAATGCCAAAATCACAAGTTTCAGCTCAAACTACCAAATCCTATTTATTTCTAATTTCCTACTTATTCTAACATCAAAGTCATTCTTCTAGTGTGTTCTACTTAGCATACAATGTGATGAAAGAAGCTGAGGAATAATCATGACTGTTTTAATCGCATCTTGAAATCACAGCATCATACTGATGTCTTTCTCAATCCATTTAATAAATTTACATAGTACTTACAATCAAACATATGAAAAAAAAATTACAAAGTTTAAAAAAGTCTTCTTTTCATGTTTCTGCCTAGTTTTTAATGAAATACATATTATATAGAATCTTTCATACCAAAATTGAAAACTCTAACATACACCTGTTCTTTTAACCTCAAATAAGAAACTTAATATACATCTCTTCTTTCAACTTCTAAACAAAAACAAAACAAAAAAACCACTTAGTAAGAGAGGCAGACTATAGGAAAAACTATCCTGATCCTTAAACCAAAGCAAAATAATGTTCTAAATGTATTCCTAATTTCACAGATAGGCTTGTTTCTGAAAATGAAAAAGTATTTCATTGTATTTTTCTTTTTAGATTATTGCTATAGTGTTATTAATTCTCACAGAACAAACGCCCAATGTATTAAGGAATAAATTCATATGAATCAAATAGAGCAATGTGTCAATAAACAAACAGCTGTTCATTTTGTCAGCAACTATTCTGACAGAAGAACAGCACCATCCAATAAAATTTTCTGTAATGATGGTAATGTTCCATACCTGTGCTGTCCAATGTAGAAGCCACTAGTTACATGTAGCACCTGAAATGTGGCTAACTAA
Source organism: Hyaena hyaena (assembly GCF_003009895.1). Lineage (NCBI taxonomy): Eukaryota > Metazoa > Chordata > Mammalia > Carnivora > Hyaenidae > Hyaena > Hyaena hyaena. Next base: position 1,129,439 of record NW_024081000.1, read on the forward strand.
GGAATTTTTAATTTTAGTTCATTTTAGTTAGTTTATATTTAAATAACCACATATGAATGCTACCATATTTTACAGCACAGACTTAGGGTTTTCACCATTTCCCACATCAAAAACAATGTGTTTTATGGTATGCCTTCAATTTCTTTGTCTTTCTGTTCAATAAAAAAATACAAATGACATTATAAAGTTTTCTGGTAATAAGTCTCCAAAAAAATTGTATTTTAATTTTCTGAGGTATAGTTCCAGATAATTTGAAGGGATTGGCCAATAATGGATGAAATCTGAAGATACTATTCCTGGTCTAGTTTAAGTCCAATCACTTTAGGTATAAGGACAATAATAATGTTTCAAGATGACTCAAAGACTACAAATACAATTTTTATTTTCAGTGAGTTTTAGAAAATGGACAAATTCAGTTACAAAAAGATAAATGCATACTGAAGCTTTATGAGGATTTAGTGACTGCTTTTAAGTTACCCACCTCCCCTGCCCCAGTTGTTTATTTCCAAACAGGGCTACACTTTTCGCAATCTCAGAAACACATTAATAAAACAATTCTTACTTATTTTAAAAATTAGCAAGGAACTTACAACTTACACATAAAAAGACTTATAATAGTTTCTCTAGTGTAATAGATTTCATACATATATTACCTTCAGATTGAAAATCTTTTAGTGATACTGTGAGAGGCCGGTCTTTTCCCTGATGATTCTTTCTTTTATCCTTTTTATTCATAACCTTTGACTGAGTTGAAGCATTTTCAGCATTTTCATACTCCTAAAAAGAATTACCAACAATAATTAAGCTTGGTTAACACTAGTAAAAATATCAACATACCATTAGGTAATGTATTTCTTAAAGTTTTATTTTTTAAAGAGAAATAGCAAATTAAAAAGTCAACACTTTAGGGGCAGCAAGGTGACTCAGTTGGTTAAGCATCCAACTCTTGATTTTGGCTCAGGTCATGATCTCAAGGCTGAGGAGTTCGAGCCCCACACAGAACTTTATGCTGACAGTGCTGAACCTGCTTGGGATTCTCTCTCTCTGCCTCTCTGCACCTTCCCTGCTCACAATGTCTTTCTCTCTCTCTCAAAATAAATAAACTCAAAAAAAAAAAAAAAAAGATTTAGAAAGTCAACACTTTAAGCTAGCCAAACTGTATAAAAAGATAGCTGTTTTTTATTTATAAATTCAATCTCTTGCCTCGTTTAAGAGATTTTAATGTTTAAATTAAAATAAAAACAAAAGTTATACCTTGGTTTATAATATTTCCTCATTGCCACCTCTTCTTTATTTTGGGACCAAACTTAAGACAATCATCTCTAGTCAACTTCCTTTCTCACCTCCCCCGTCAAATCTGGCTTCCTCTGTTCTCGGCCACTAAAATTAAGGTCAACCTCCCCCTCAATGCCAAATCCAAAGACATTATTTTTTCAAACACCTCTTAGTTTCCTCAATATACTTCGAACTACTCTTTAGTCTCCATCACTGACTTCACTTCTCCAAACTCTTCTCATCATTATTCCATTCTTAAACAATTCTTTTGCTTTTTACCCATCATTTCTCAAAATGTAAAGCTCTAATTATACACTTACGAATTTTGTATGTACAGACAACCCAACTGGAATGTTCAGTAAACATCTCCAAGCTTAATATGTTCACCCTGCCTTCCTTACTGGATCCTCTAGTTAAAGCACCTTGTTTAATGCTACATCACACAACTCTGTAGACTAGAAACCTGAGTCACCTCTATCTGCTCTTCCTACAGACTATATACAAATTAGTCATGAGGTCTTGTTGAGTTTATCTCCTAAAGATCTCTTACATCTGTTCTCCTCACACCTTCTGTCATTTCTCTATCTTCTGCTGGACATTGCAACACCCTCTAATTTAAGCCCTTCAATCCATCTTCTACACTGTTACAGCATGAATTTCTAAAATGAAAACCTGAAATCAATCTAAAAGTTAAAAATACTCAATAGCTCTCTGCCAACATTTATAAAGCCCAATCTCCTTAGCCTGGTACACAAGATCCTTTATATCTTAACCTTCAGAAAGAGTCTCTAGCATCCCCAAATCAACTATCCTATACACTCTCATACACATATATCCTGTATTCTTGCTACTCCTTCCCTGACAATGCCTACTTTCTCTTGCCTACACTGTGACCTTTTAATACACCTAGTAGGACTCCTCTTTAACAATCATTTTGTAGGGGCACCTGGGTGGCTCAGTTCGTTAAGCATCTGATTTCAGCTCTGGTCATGATTTCACAGTTCATGAGTTCAAACCCTACATTGGGCTGACTGTGCTGTCAGCCCAGAGCTCAGATACTGTGCCCCGTCTCTCTGCCCTGCGCTTGTGTGCACACATGTGCGTGTGCACACTCTCATAAATAAACATAAAAAAAAAAGAATCCTTTTCTAAAACTCATCCCCATTAAAGGCAAAGAAAATTCTTTCATCTTTCTGAATTGCCACTGCACTGAGAACATTCATCTGTCGATACTATACACAATAATTATATGTATGTCTCCCTCCACTAAACTCAAAGGCTGGGACCATATCTTTATCTTTGTATTATGTGCCTAGTACATTCTGGCTATCCAAAAAAATATTTTCTGAATGAGTAATAGAACAGAATAGAAAATGCCATCCCAAACTTTAGTTAACATAAAGATAGCTAAGCTAAAATAATTATAGTAATTTTATTGGGATACTGACTTAAAACTCTATGACTACATCAATGTAATCACATCAAACTAGCCACTGCATACAAAAGGAGTTCCTCCCTTCTCTGGGAGTCATTACGGTCCGACAGAACCAATGCTTTTGGGTAGCAGACCTATGGCTGTGCCAAGAAAACTGGCTGGGATCATGGTATTTTATCAACCCCATCTACTCTACTTCTCTAAAGATATAGCAATTCTTTTAGCTTTAGAATCTAGACATATATCTTCAGATTCTGTGTCTCTCTCTCTGCACCTCCCCCGCTCATGCTCTGTCTCACTCTGTCTCTCAAAAATAAATAAATGTAAAAAAAATATTAATAATAATTTTAAAATAAATAAAGGGTCAGTTGAGTGTCTGACTTCAATTCAGGTCATGATCTACAGTTCGTGGGTTCAAGCCCCGCGTCAGGCTCTGTGCTGACAGCTAGCTCAGAGCCTGGAGCCTGCTTCGGATTTTATGTCTCCTCTCTCTGAACCTTCCCCGCTCAAGCTCTGTCTCACTCTGTCTCTTAAAAATAAATAAATGTAAAAAATAATAATAAAAAAAGAATCTACACATATATCTCACAACAGTAAATCATTATTGTATGACAATAATCTATTTGATACACTTCATCTCTGATTAAGCAAGTCAGGAGAACATTTTTTTTTTTACACTTTTCCAGTGTAACTGAATGTCCATTTAAATGATTAAATCACGGTAAAGCTAGCTGTATCCATTTTTCTAACCGCCAGCTTTGTGCTTAAATGGACACCTAACAATAAGGATTATAGTTAGTCTTTATTATTCGATAACAGCAATAGGGATATGGAAACGAAACTAACATACACAATGTACAAAGTCCACCCACTGGCAACTTTCATCCTTTTACCTTGAACTATAAATAGAAAGCAAAATCATCTGCTGTGAATTTTAATTCCTCTCTTCCCTTCATGTTAACTGAAGGAGCTAGTGTACAATGACATAGTCTAAAGGCCCATAAGCATGACCAGGGTCATTTATGATCAACTATAATCACAAACTGAATGAATTTTATGTACCAAAAAAATTCCCAACACATATAAAGGACTAAAATGTCAAATTATATGAAAATAATAAATGCTCTGTTTAAATACAGAAACTGGAAGGCAACACTACTTTTACTTAAATGTTCCTATAGTTAGTTACAAGATATACAATGCTTTTCAGCACATAAGCCAACATCACAGTTTAGTGACACAGTTTAAGCATCCAACTCTTGATTTCAGCTTACGTCCTGATCTCACAGTTTGTGGGACTGAGCCCAGCGTCAGGCTGTGCACTGACAGCACTGAACCTGCTTCGGATTCTGTCTCTCTCTGTACTGCTACCTCCTCTCCCATCCCTGCCCTGGCTCATACTCCTTCAAAATAAATAAATAAACTTAAAAAGGAGTGGGAACCTCAACCCAGGTGCACCAGGTAGAGGAATTTCTTAAGGAAACATTCCAAATCACCAAAGTTTAGTCTGAATGTTTTTGTTGCCTCTCAAAACTTGAGGAGTAATCTTATTATAAAAATTTCACAATAATATTTTTATGGTGATGAATTTTTAGGACAAACTTGAATGGAGAACTTTTATACAAAATTCAGGAAGGTTGGTCCAAACCTTTGAACACTTAAACTTCTAAAATATCTAAATCAATAAATGTGTAAATACCTTTTTGTGCTCTTCATATTCTAATTTACTTAGCAACAATGCCTTCTCAAGATCTGCTTCAAACATTTCAGATGTGAGCTAAAACAAAAAGAAAGTTTCACAATTATACCACACAAGCAAAAGAACTATGACAATATACAGAAAGAAAAACAAATGCATTAATAAAACAATCCAGGTTCTCCAAAGTTATCTCTCCATTCCAAAGCAGAAGATACCTATATTTTACAGAAGATACCAAAGCAAAACTTCCAATTTTTAGGTTTCTAGTTCCCTATTCACCGTCAATTATGTATTATAAATCAATTTTTCCCTTTAGTAAAAAAAAAAAAAAACTTACAAAGAAATTGACAATGTATTAGATGTCAACGATGGTATCCAGTTTAGGACATAGAAAATTGTAATAGGGATTACTGCTCAAAAATACTGAAAAATAACATAATCAGCATTATAAAACATACCATTCCCTTAATATAGACTAATCCACAGGTATGGAAACTTTAAATAAGGTGGCCAAACGTCCTGGTATATAATTCCTGATGTAACAGCATAATTATAGTGCATCGCTTTACTCATATCCTTTCATTTGGTCACCCTACCTTTAATATAATCTAATACTATAAAAAAATGATTCTTTAATTTGGGATCTCTATCTTTTAGGTCCTCTTTCCCACCAGTCAATCTCAACTTCTTACAATCTAGCTTCCATTACCCTCTAATCAAATTACTCTCCAAGAATTACTTAATTGCCAAACAGAATGTCTACGGTAGCTGGGTGGGACTTCGGGTTTCTACCACTGGAGGTAAGGTTATGTCTGCAGCTGAACACAGGAGAGTCACAACATAACGGAAATAAATTTCCAGGACTTGTGTACATGCATGTGTTGACCTATGTAGACAGATAATAAAAGCACAAATTCAGCAGATATCTCGTTTCTGTCTGTCCAGAAACCCTTCCTTTATTCCTGTGAATAACTATACTTCATCCCAATGTCCTATGATTCTAGTAGGAGAGCCAATTATATCAACCCACACAAACATCCAAGCAACCATCGTCAATAATAGTGTGGGGACAAGGGATCCAACTCTTCTTTTGATCTCCTGGCAATTAAATTTTGAGAACAAACACAAAGCAAGTGGGTCATCTGATGAGACAGTCCCCTACAAATGAGCATGTACTAGTTTTACTGGCTCACACCTCTAAGTGCTCCAGAATTCTTAGTTTCTATCTTCCCCAAGGCCTGCTTGTTTAGTTCTTAATTCAAATCTATGAAACCTTTCAACAAATGATCTCTGCCAAGGCTAGTCAGATTTCTACTGCTTAATGACAAAACAAACAAAGAAAAACCAGAAACCAGCTCCAAAAAGGAGTGATATATTTCCAAGTGACAACTTAAAAATTAGAAAAATGGTAACACTGGACACCATGAACTAACTAAAGCTTTTATTCTTAACCCAATCATCCTTTTTTAAAGTATCTCATCTCAACCTATACCAAGACAACAGAAAGACAGGGAAGAATCTTAGGTTTATCAGAAAAATATTAATCTAACTCAGAGAAAAATGCAATTAGAATTAAAATGGTAAGGAGCACCTGGGTGGCTCAGCCGATTAAGTGTCTGATTTTGGCTCAGGTCATGATCTCACAGTTCGCGGGTTCGAGCCCTGCATCAGGCTGACTACTCAGAGCCTGGAGCTTGCTTCCAATTCTGTGTCTCCCTCTCTCTCTGCTCCTCCCCCTCTCATGCGCGCGCTCTCTCTCTCAAAAAGGAATAAACATTAAAAAATAATTAAAATGGTGAATAAGGGATTACAGCCATAGAAAGCATGGTAAGCCCAGAATAAACTGTACATACTTCTATAAAATAACTAAAACAAACTGAGAGATTAATTCAATCTAAATTAGTAATAATCAGGAAAAATAAGTAATTTATAATACAAAGAGATATTCAAAAACAATCTACAGTTATAAGGTAAAAAATAATTGGATTCATGTGTTACACAAAAAAATTTATATCAATTTCTCCACCTAATCTCAAAGCCAACTGAGTACAAATATTTCTCTGTATGTAAAGCCAAGAAGTCATCCCAACACAGAAAAAGTAACAAAACTATTTAACTTTATGCTGAACAAAGCTGATTCAATTTGCCACTAGACTTTTAATCCATATTAATGACAGTCAACATTTATAAAAAGGGCATTTAATATTATTTCCAATATGTTACATATTCTGACCAATATTCCAAAAATAAGTTAGCAGGCAGGAGAACAGGTTAGAGAGTTGAGAGTCTTGCAAGATGTCATTATTCTTTTTCCCATTAACTCACAGCACTTAAATATTACAAGTAGCTGATTCTAACAGCATGATAAAAACTGAATGAACTACAACTTTTAAAGTGAAAAATATGGCTCTCTTCAGCATTTGATTCTAAATAGCAGCTTAGGACTTTAAATTATTAACATAAACTAGTATACAAGGAAACATAAGTAGGCAAAAATGATTTAAATCTCAATTAAATTTTCTGGAAACTAGAAATCTTACAAAAATATCTGTAATGATCAATAGCCAATAAGATAACAGAGAACCTGGGGCATCTGGGTGGTTCAGTTGGTTAAGTGTCCAGTTCTTAATTTCAGCTCAGGTCACACTCTCAGTTTCATAGGTTCGACTCCCACCTCAGGCTCTGCACTGGCATTCTCCCTCTCCCTCCCCCTCTCCCACTTATCTTGCCTCTGCTCTCTCAAAATAAATAAAATTAAAAAAAAAGAGAGAGAGAGAACCTTCCATGTGCTTTGCCTGTAGGATTTTAAAGAAAAGCATATGTATGGCTTTTGTCCTTAAAGAATTTCTACTCCAGTTTGGGACTAACACATATGAAGTACAGGAAATAGAGTAAGATGTTGAAAGTGCTACAAAAGTGGAGAGAAAAAAATAACAAAATTCAGAGAGGCATACAGAAAAGACATTAATATAAGTTTGTCCTTAAATGACAGATATAATTTGGACAGGTAGAAAAGGGAATAGAAGAAGCTCAGGAGGAAAGAGCCAGGTGAACAAAGATATGAACTCAATACAAGAAAGATGTGGACAAAACCCAGGCTTTGGGAGATCACACAGGTGGATAATTTAAATTCCGATTCCATGTGTGCTAGCTGCGACCTTGGGCAAATTATGTAAGCTCTGTAAATTTCAGTTTCTTCATATATAAAAAAGGAAACAAATATCAACTTTACAGGGTACTTTTGAAGATTTAAAGCTCTTAATACATGTAAAGTGCCTAGCACAGTGCCTGCCTGCCACAAGAGTTACAAACACTAAATCAGAATTCCCCTTCTCTATGCTAGCAAATAGTGGAAAATGAGGTTGCTTAGGTAAGGGAGATTTAAATTCCAGACACCCCCTAAAAATTAGGGACTAAGGGCAGCTGAAAGAGAAATGCTGATGAAAGTAATTTTAAAGAAATAAACTGGGGGCGCCTGGGTGGCTTAGTCGGTTAAGCGTCCAACTTTCGCTTAGGTCATGATCTCGCAGTTCGTGGGTTCGAGCCCCGCGTCGGGCTCTGTGCTGACTGCCAGCTCAGAGCCTGGAGCCTGTTTCAGTCTGTGACTCCCTCTCTCTCTGACCCTCCCCTGCTCACGCTGTCTCTCTCTCTCTCTCCTACAAATAAATAAAAAACATTTAAAAAAAAGAAAGAAAGAAACTGGAACCTTAGAAAAATAAAGGTGTTTGGCTTACCCTCTGTAATCTCCGCATATAGAACCAGAATATAAAAGTGCAGAAAATAAAGAAGGCTTGTATCTTAGAAAAAATACACCAAGTTTTAGAACATTAATTGAACATGAAGTATGAAACAAAAGTGAATCAAAGATAAGATTTTTGATCCAGGGAGAATGGCAGCATAAGAATAAAACCTCAAGAAAGAGAAAGTAAACATGATTCTAAATTCTCTAAAGATACTTACAGCATTAATGAATCACAAGACTACTACTATAAATATAGTTGTCAACCTAATTCATCAGAATGTGTACAGGCAGAACCAGCAGGAGAAAAGTCTGAGCCTAAAAGACAGGTACCAGGCAAGAAAATGCAAAAACCACCATGATTTTTCAAAAGTGTCTTCTATTAGGCTTGCAAATTGAGAATTCCTCATCATTTATGGTAGGAGGAGGAAAGGAAGACAAAGAGGAAACAGTAGGCACTACAATGCCTATCAGATTGAGGAAAACATTTATATGTGCCCCAAATGGAGTACTTCAGATCCCTTAGTTCTTGGATTCTTTCATTGCCTCCTACTCCCCATCTAGTAGTAAAACATTTTTTTTCTATTTAAACAAACCTGTAGCTCAAGGGCATATGATCAGTTAAAGAGTATGAAGAACCAACGAAAAATGGGCAGGACAGTAAACATTTTGGAACTAGATTTTTAAAAATTATTGTTAAGTCTAAGTACCATAACAGTTTTACCCGTTTTAAATTCAAGCAAAACCAATTCCAAATGAAGAGTTACTCCTCATCTCCCACAGGCATCACGGAAACAGGGTTTTATAACACAACATAGAACATCATCCTCAAGACCTCTAACGCTTGCAGCCAACTGTTTATTTAGCTACAGCAGCAGCAGTGCCCTGTGATCCTCTAACTCCATGATCTTCAGAGGGTGGACCACCCATCTTTCACTAATTTGGAAAGCAGAATTAATTTTCCCTGAAACCTTCTAACAGTCTTATTGAACATTATTATTTTAAAGGTTGTCAATGTTCTATAAAAATTGGATCTATGCATACACACTAATTTTCAGGTTCAATTCATTTTAGTTAATGTATCTTCATGTCTTTTGAGTGTTGTTTACATCTTTTAACGTTTATTTTTGAGAGAGAGAAAAACAGAGCACAAGAGGGGGAGAAGCAAAGAGAGGAAGAGAGACACAGAATCAGAAGCAGGCTCCAGGCTCTGAGCTGTCAGCACAGAGCCTGACGCAGGGCTCGAACTCATGAACCGTGAGATCATGACCTAAGCTGAAGTCAGTCGCTTAACCAACTGAGACACCCAGGTACTCCTTTTTAAAATTTTGTTTTAGTGTTGGTTTATTTTTGGAGTGTTGTTTACATTTTTTTGTCTGTAGTTTTTTGCTGTATGCTTTATCTCCAAGTAACAAAACTGGTTTAATGATTTACTGAAGGATTAAAAGCAGGCATGAAAACAGAACTATAAACATTGCAATTTATAAAAAACACCATGAATTTTTAAATGAACAGGATGCTAATACAGTGAATATAGAAATATAAATCTGTGTCAGGACAAGAGTGATACCATATAAGCAACTGAAAAGGAAAATTATAAACAGAAAATTAAGACAGTGAGTATTTGAAATTTTGCTTTGTTGAGTCAACCTATTTGTTCCTAGCTGTCTGCTATGAAACATGGGCAGACCAGTGGCCTGAAGACACCACAGTTTTTGTTTCACTTTCAAAGCACAATGAGTTGTAGGAGTCTTTGCAGAACAAGTACCAAGTAATGCTTTTTCCAGAACAAAAGGGATGAATTTTGTTGCTAAAGAAAGAGCCAAAAAATACAGAGGATTTATTTGAATTTGTACTCGTTCAAGAGACACATATGCAAGTCAAACAATTTCCAAAGGTCTTATTATACCAGCCATGAGGCTAACGACAAATAGTATACTTACAAACCAGCTATTGGTGAAACACCTTTAAACAAATGGAGGAGAGGATGCAATGTGAAGGAACAATTACTATTGTGCACATGCTAGCAGATATTCCACTTCGGAGCCGGAAAAAATCAGTGATGTGCAGTTTGAATCATTAAGAGGAAGAATACACGATAAATTTTGATGGGTTAATCACTGAAAACTTACCACGAGAAGTAATTTTTCTATTCAGTTAAATATTTTTGAGCTATGATATAGAGTTACAAAAAGGTACACTGGAATGAGTGTATAAAGGCGCTATAACTATACCTGAACAATATCTCCACAGATTTATTCCCAGGCAACAGGTATTACTGAACAGTATGTCTCTTGATCTTAATTCAATATCAAAAGTAGTAAAATTTATAAATATGACCAAATCAGAGCCATGGCAAATTCATCTTTGTTAAAAACAGTTTTTCTGAGATATAATTCACATACTTCACATATCACATAAAATATGCCCATTTCAAGTGTGAAGCATATACCTCCTTTTGATGTGTACCATTCTGCAAAGAAATAGGAAATATAAGGCTGTCTTTCCACTCTGAAGTATACTGGGACAGATGCAAGTCTATGAAATGGAAAATGAGATACAAGCATTTCTAAAGACACTAACATTGCATAAAAGATTATCTTATACAATTTCTAGCAGCTTTTGTAGCATACCACAGCAAAATATACAGTATCTTGAATAGCCTGTACCAATTCTTTCAGGGTCAATGTGTCACAATTTTTAATGTTAAGGAAAAGGTAAGAATTAAGATCAAAATGTATTCCAGGCAGTTTGTCCCTATTGGTCTTTTAATAGGTATATTCAACGATTTATATTTATTTATAGAACAAAGTATTTGTCTATTATCCTTTTTCACACCTTATTTCAAAAGCTTCCTTGCATCTTCCTTTACTTTCTAACTTTTGCTTATATGGACCAGGTTTAATTCGTTTTCTTCAACTGATTTAAAACTTTTAGAATGAAAAGTCTTAGGTATAAATAGTTCTCTTTAAATTAAAAAAAAAATCACACTTGGAACTATGTATCTTGTCATCAATATGAAAAATTTAAAAATACCTACTGTCTTCTCCAACCTACTTCCTTACTAATTTTTGTGCTCAAAAACAAGGATTTCATTTTAGACAAATTCTTCATGTGAGTTTCTTTTTAATATTTATTTATTTTTGGGAGACAGAGAGACAGAGTGCAAGCAGGGGAGGGGCAGAGAGAAAGGGAGACACAGAATCCGAAGCAGGCTCCAGGCTCGAAGCTATCACCACAGAACACAATGCAGGGTTTGAACCCAAAGTGCAGGATCATGACCTGGGCTGAAGTCAGACGCTTAACCAACTGAGCCACCCAGGCACCCCACCCCCTTCATGTGAGTTATGTTCTCATTAATAGCCATTTACAAACTACTTAATTATGTATTGAATTATCTTCAGTGTTTGCCATGGTAGTTTCCAATTGTTGTGCTCTTTTAATTAGATTTGCCTTAATTGGCAAGAGTGTATCTCAGAAAAATTTGCAGAAAGGATAATGGCAGTATGCCTCCTTAGCCCATGCATGTCTGGGATTATATTTTTTTAGCATTAAAAACAATGACCTCTTGGCTAAATATGGGATTCTTGGTCCTAACATTTTAATTCTGCCATTTAAAGTAGCTGGCCTACTTGTGTAGCAACATGGATGGACCTTGAGGGTGTTATGCTGAGTGAAATAAGTCAGGCAGAGAAGGACAAATATCATATGTTTGCACGTATAGGAGGACTAGGAGGAACTTAACGGAGGACCATGGGGGAGAAGAAGGGGGAAAATGGTGGGGGAAAGGGGGAGAGGCAAACCGTGAGAGACTCTTGAATGCTGACAAAAACTGAGGACTGATGGATGTGGGGGGGGGAGGGGAGATGGGCACGGAGAGGGGCACTTGTGGGGATGAGCACTGGGTGTTATATGGAAACCAACTTGACAATAAACTATTTGTTAAATAAATAAATAAATAAATAATAAAATAATAAAAATAATAAAGTAGCTGGCCTAATTTTTTACCTGTTTTCTCCCATGCATATATTTATAGTATTATTTCTGAGTCTCTCATTCTTAAAATTAAAAACTTTTTAAAAAAAGAATTAAAAAATTTTTTTAATGTTTTTATTCATTCTTTTGAGAAAGAGAAACAGACAGTGTGAGCAGGGGAGGGTCAAAGAGAGAGGAAGACACAGAATTAGAAGCAGGCTCCAGGCTCTGAGCTAGCTGTCAGCACAAAGCCCGGCGCGGGGCTCAAGCCCACGAACCGTGAGATCATGACCTGAGCCGAAGTCGGAGGCTTAACCGACTGAGCCACCCAGGCAACCCTAAAAAAGAATTTTTAAAAGTTTTCCCAAAAAAATCCTTTCAAAAAGGCTTAAGTTCTTTCAAGCTCAGATTTAAGTCCTTAGCTTATCAACATTATCTTTAATGACTGCCTCTATTCTACTTGTTTTAGGCACACTATGCCTCTGCTGGATTTCAGTTCTGTGTTCCAATCTATTAGGTTGATTCTACTGGCAAAATGTATCTCAAATTTTCCTTCATACAAGTGACTTAATTTTCTTCAGTGTATACTCTGTTCTTTAGTCTTTCTAATGACATTTTATTCTATGATTTTATTTCCCCAATTTTTTTTTAATTTTTTTAATGTTTTTTATTTATTTCTAGGAGAGAGAGAGAGAGACAGCGTGAGCAGGGGAGGGTCAGAGAGAGAGGGAGTCACAGACTGAAACAGGCTCCAGGCTCTGAGCTGGCAGTCAGCACAGAGCCCGACGCGGGGCTCGAACCCACGAACCGCGAGATCATCACCTAAGCGAAAGTTGGACGCTTAACCGACTACGCCACCCAGGCGCCCCATATTTCCCCAATTTTTTTATCTCATCCACCTCTCTTTCAACTTCCTTGCCACTTATTTACCTCACCTTATTAGATGACATTACTAATCCCCTTGACTTTTACAAAATGTTCTAGCCCCCTGGTTTTCATTAAGGCAAAAGAACAGGTGTTGTCTATAATCAACTTCTGTTCCCTGCAATAAAACATTTTTCAAAGTATGTTTTCACTCTTGACACTAAGTACAACGTTCTTTTCCTTTTGCGTGGCACAAACTGCTTCAGCTAAGATGAGAGCAACTAAGATCCACTGTTTGCTCATATGTAGATGCTCCCCGGAGTGGATGCCCCTTCACCATCCACCTGGTTGCTATTTAATGCCAACTCTCAGATTTTATGCTGAGGCTTTGCGGAAGCCTAAAATCAACCTTGGTGATTTAGGAGGAGGAGAGTTGGTCTTTGCATAATTTCTCTTTTGTGTTTGAAAAAAGTAGCCACATAACAGGCGAGCTTTCTGTAGTCAGCTTTTTGTCTGGCTCAGCCCTCAATACTGGAATTTCTCATTGTGCTGTTTCTTTTTGTGTCAGGGAGAACCCCCACCATTCTATAGGCTTTTTGCCTAGTTTAGTTACTGCCTGGTCCCTATTTTAAAATCTGCTATTCCACACAGTAAAATAGATCCCAAATGGTTTACTGTCTATCTGTTTCAAGGCCTGCCTTTATCTCTTTTCATTCATCGGTGTTAATTATCCTAGCATCTACTCTACTTCTCATGACCCTCATTATTTTCCTGCAAGTGAGACTTCCAAATATCCTACCAGGTTTTCCTAAATGGCCCATCAATAGTGTATCCAGCAAAAGTTCCTCAAAGTTCCTGAGCAAGGGATGATATTCTTGTACAGGGAAAGGACCATATCAACTATTTCCTTTTCATAATTACCTGGTCATTCTGGCAGTGATCGGTAGGCGAAGGAAGAAGTGCAAGCAAATATCTGTGCTCAAGTTCCCACATTACACAAAATGGATTTTGGTGCAAGTTTGAGTAGTTTTCCTTCGTTAATTTTCCAGTGCCCTTAGGACCACTGGGAGAAATTCTCTCTGGTGAAGACACTGGTAAATTTTATTACTGTCTAAACAAGAAGATCATTACATTTATACTTATAAAAATTTGTCATAATGAATGCCGTGGAAGGAAAAAAAGAAATAATCAAATAAAAACTAGAGGGTTTAACACAAGACATTTTATCCAGTATACCACTGCCTGGAAGTATCTTTTAAAAGGCATCTGTTTAAGGCTCTTGTGTAATAACTGACTCACGTGATGATGAGCATAAGACACTACAAAATCCTAATGAAAATGTGATAACTAATACAGCTGATGTGTTAAGAGCATAGTTTTGTATACTCTAATTCTTTTAAAACTGGTAACGAAAGCAGGATAGGTATAGCACTCTATTAAGCCAAATATCTGCTAAAACAATACCTTTTCCCAATGGATCAACTGACAGTTTAACAGGTAAGCAAATAAACAACTATTCACTTCTCATACATCCAGCATCTCCTAGAGGACATTCTAGGCTTAGCATGTTATTCTCCTGAACACCTCACACACAAAAAGAAACTGACTGGTTTTAAATATTACCTATCTGATTTGGTTATTAATGATATTTATTTAATAGAAACACAAAATATCATGTAAATAAGTTAAAGAAACTAACAAATGTCATACTCTATTTGATATCAAAGTTGAAGAGGAAGTTTTACCTTCAAAGTCTTTCTTTTTTAAGCAAAACTGTGACTATTTTTAACAAGAGACCTCTGACCCTACAAATACTCATCTTTTCACTTGAAATAACTTAATCCTGTTGTTTTAGCTTCTGTATCTCTCCCTCATTTGTAAAAAGGCAGATGAACTAAAAACTCACAAAATAACTGCTTTGAATTGCATAAACTAACAAAAATAACAAATATATCAAACTTTTCCTAGTAGATGAAAAACAGAACCTCTTAGTAAAATCAACAAAGATGTGTGAATTAATCCACCACAAAATGCTCCTCAGAATAGTGTTGTTATGGATTTAGATGCACTGCCATTTTAAAAACACACAAATTCGGGGTGCCTGGGTGGCTCAGTCAGGTAAGCTTCCAACTCTTGATTTAGGCTCAGGTTATGATCTCATGGTTGGTGAGTTCGAGCCCTGCCTTGGGCTCTGCGCTATCAGAATGGAGCCTGCTTCTCTACACACTCAATGCAATTCCAATCAAAATTGCACCAGCATACTTCTCAAAACTAAAACAAACTATCCAAAAATTTGTATGGAACCACAAAAGACCCCGAATAGCCAAAGTAATACTGAAAAATAAAACCAAAACGGGAGGGATCACCATCCCAGACTTCAGCCTCGACTACAAAGCTGTCATCCTCAAGACAGTATGGTATTGGCACAAAAACAGACACATAGACCAATGGAACAGAATTGAGAACTCAGAAGTGGACCCAAAAGTATACAGCCAACTGATCTTTGACAAAGCAGGAAAGAATATCCAATGGAAAAAAGACAGCCTTTTTAACAGATGGTGTTGGGAGAACTGGACAGCAACATGCAGAAGAAAGAAACTAGATCATTTTCTCACACCATGCACAAAAATAAACTCAAAATGGATAAAGGACCTGAACGTGAGACAGGAAACTATCAACACCCTAGAGGAGAAAGCAGGAAACAACCTCCTTGACCTCCACCGCAGCAACTTCTTACTAGACACATCCCCAAAAGCAAGGGAATCAAGAGCAAAAATAAACTGTTGGGACCTCATAAAGATTAAAAGCTTCTGCACAGCCAAGGAAACAACCCAGAAAATTAATAGGCAACCAACGGAATGGGAAAAGATAGTTGCAAATGACATATCAGATAAAGGGTTAATATCCAGAATCTATAAGGAACTCACCAAACTACACGCCCGAAAAACAAACAACCCAGTGAAGAAATGGGCAGAAGACATGAACAGACACTTCTCCAAAGAGGACATCCAGATGGCCAACAGACACATGAAACGATGCTCAGCATCCCTCCTCATCAGGGAAATACAAATCAAAACCACACTGAGATACCACCTCACGCCAGTCAGAGTGGCTAAAATGAGCCAATCAGAGAACTCTAGATGCTGGCGAGGATGTGGAGAAACGGGCACCCTCCTACACTGTTGGTGGGAATGTAAACTGGTACAGCCCCTCTGGAAAACAGTGTGGAGGTTCCTAAGGAAACTAACAATAGAACTCCCCTAGGACCCAGCAATAGCACTGCTAGGAATTGACCCAAGGGATCCAGAAATGCTGATGCATAGGAGCACATGTACCCCAATGTTCATAGCAGCACTCTCCACAATAGCTAAAACATGGAAAGAGCCTAAGTGTCCATCAACAGATGAATGGATCAAGAAGATGTGGTTTATCTACACCATGGAATACTACATGGCAATGAGAAAGAATGAAATCTGGCCATGTGTAGCAACCTGGATGGACCTTGAGGGTGTTATGCTGAGCGAAATAAGTCAGGCAGAGAAGGACAAATATCACATGTTTGCACGTATAGGAGGATTAGGAGGAACTTGACGGAGGAACAAGGGGGAGAAGAAGGGCGGAAATGGTGGGGGAAAGGGAGAGAGGCAAACCATGAGAGACTCTTGAATGCTGACAAAAACTGAGGACTGATGGATGTGGGGGGGAGGGGGGGATTGGCATGGAGGAGGGCACTTTGGGGATGAGCACTGAGTGTTATGTGGAAACTAATTTGACAATAAACTATTTGTAAAAAAAAAAAAAAAAAAAAGAATGGAGCCTGCTTGAGATTCTCTCTCTTTCTGTCTCTGCCCCTCCCCCACACACTCTCTCTTTCTCTCTCAAAATAAACAAACTTTTAAAATAATTAAATAAAAATGCATACATTCATCAAAATACAAAGCAAAGTAGTCTGATTTACTTAGCTGTACCTGTTCATCTCTTTGCCTCCACTCTTGCCAATTCTCTTCTCGTGAATCCTTCTGCACTGGGTTTGGTAATGAAAGCTCATGGTGAGCATTACAAATGGCATGGGAGGATTTCTGGGGAATTTTCTTAAAAGCAAGATTCCTGAGCTATGAAACAAATGAACAAAAAACATTAAATTCAATCTACCAATCCTAGAATACTAATGATTTTTTTGTTAAGAAATCAATAATATTCTTATACTTCTAAAAATTATTCCATTCATTATGCTCAGAGTCACTAATTGTGCTTTTCTTAATCTTTGTAAAATAATAACTTCACCAGCATATAGATAATATTGGTGGGTTTCTAAATGAAACAGTAAGTGAAAATGGACTGTATTCTATTATACCATCATTTTAATGCTTCTGCTTTACTTAAGGAAGAAGTTTACAGGAGTGAAAAACAAGGTAACAAGTGTACTTTTCACTACGTTGTACACCTGAAACTAATATGGCATTGCATGACTTGTGGTGAGCACAGCATAATGGATAAACTTGTTGAATCACTATATTGTACACCTGAAACTAATGTAACGTTATGTGTCAACTACAGTCAAATATAGAAAAAATTTTTAAATGGGGATAATGATACCTGGTCATTACTGATTATTACAGGGTTATTGTGCTGTTATTAAATGTGTCAACAGATGCAGAGTACTTAAAACAATCCCTTTCTTATAATAACATAAAAATATATACACATGACACTGTATGTCAACTATAGTTCATTTTTCTTCATTTTTTAAAAAAGCAAAACAATAGGGTTCAAAAAGATTAAAGTTCAATGGCTTACAAATTTAAAAGTTTAAACAGTGACACAAGGTAGCTTAACAACTCTAGTAACTACTTTGTTAGTCCTTAAAAATATAGGGCCTAGTCCACAAAGTAACATGATGAACTAAAACTTGACTGGCTAAACCAGTCTCAATAACAGTCATATCATCATTATGTGAGATGTAGTAGTTGAAACAAGAGAGAAAACCATTAAGAAGTTATTATGGGTTGAATTGTAATCCCCTAACAGATATGTCGTAGGCCTAAAACCCTTGGGTGTCCATGAATGTGATCTTATTTAGAAAATAAGATCTTGCAGACATAATCAAGATAACTTATGATATAGTTTCACTGAATGAGAATGGGTCCTAAACCAATGTGACTGTTGTCCCTATTAGAAGAGGTGAAGACAGAGACACACAAAGGACACCAAGTCACAGCAGAGGCAAAGACTGAATGATGCAGACACAGAAGTTAGAAGAGCCTAGGAAGGGCTCTACTCAGAGTCTCAGAGAGAGTCCGGTCCTCACTGACCCCTTGGTTTGGACTTCTGCTCACAGTCTACTGGGAGAGCAGACACAAATAGTTATAACTGTTACCTCATTTGCTTCACTCTGTTGCTGTTCCTTCTTTTTTCTTCTTTTTTCTCTCTTTTTCTCATTCGTAGTTGATTTGCTTGCTTGAGACTTTCCAGTATTCCGGCCTTTGCCTTTTCCAGGCTCAGAATCAGAACCACTGCCACTATCTACTTGCAATAGAGCAAAACGAGAAGCAGTAGTGGGAACAGAACTAAGTACTGCTGAAGCCATTGTAACGATTTCTATTTTAAAATATTTCTGTCAAGAATAATTCCTGTAGGGAAGGAGAAGAGGAGGCAGATGAGTAAACATGTTCAGTAAAATCTGTTCTAGATTCTAGAACATCACATAAACACACATACACACACACACACACACACACACACTTCTCCTGATGCTGGATTTAGTAATAATTTGTTTTTTGGTTTTTTTTAAAGTAGGCCTCACACCCAGTGTGGAGCCCAATGCAGTGGTCAGCACCAGTCTTGAACTCATGGCCCTGAGATCAAGACCCGAGCTGAGACTGAGTTGGAGGCTCAAACAACTGAGCCATCCAGGAGCCCTTGGATTTAGTAATATTTGGATTCATACCCATAGTCCTACTGCCAATATTATTATTTTCTAAGTAAGCAATATACAACTGTACAATAGGAAATAGAAAAAGATATGAGATTTCACAACTATTCCAAGACTACCACCAATAAAATGTATTCAGTTTTCCATCTATGGTTTGTAAAAATTCATGATTTTCTTCTCTTTTAAGTGTACTGCTGTAATATATATATATATATATATTTACAGAAAGCATGCTAAACCAACATGGTTTACAATGAAGTTAGAATGTTTTTTACACTGCAGAGACCCTCAATCCAACTACATGTTAATCTCCACTTCCAAGACAGGAAAAAAGGAGTAGAAAAGGAAGAACACTCTTATCATCCACAAAATACTACTTTAAATTTGATTCTGGAGACTGCTACCAAGTCACATAACTGACAGCAAAACAGAGAACCAAAAGAAACTTTTTAAAATCACCTTCCACATTATCTTCTTGTTCACTAGTTTCAGCATACCTTGAGTACACCTATACACTTGGGACATTAAAGGTCCTGCAGTAATATCTTACCCAAATCATTTAGTTTTACAGAGGAGGCAACTGGTGCTTAGACTGGTTAAGTGACTTGCCTAAGGTTATTCTGCAAGTTATTGGCAGAGTCACAACTTGAACCTAGGTTTGCTGAACCTTGCTCTGCAAGTTCAAAGAAGCCCCATAACTACTAGAAAATTCTATAAGTCTTTATATTCTTTCAATTAAAAAAAAACCCGTATTTTTTTTTTTAATGTTTATTGAGACAGCACACACAGGGGAGGGGCAGAGAGAGAGATAGAGGGAGATCCAGAATCTGAAGCAGGCTCCAGGCTCTGAGCTGTTAGCAGAGAGCCCAATGCCGGGCTGAAACCCACAAACCACAAGATCATGACCCGAGCTGAAGCTGGCCCTCAATTGACTGAGTCACCCAGGTGCCCCAAAAAGAAACATGTTTTCTTAACAGACTGTGAAATTCAGAAATTTGTTCATTTTTATTTTGAAAGGTATTAGGTACACAACAACTGAATAAAAATTTTTTTTTTTTAATGTTTTATTTATCTCTAGGAGAGAGAGAGAGACAGCGTGAGCAGGGGAGGGTCAGAGAGAGAGGGAGTCACAGACTGAAACCGGCTCCAGGCTCTGAGCTGGCAGTCAGCACAGAGCCCGACGCGGGGCTCGAACCCACGAACCGCGAGATCATGACCCGAGCGAAAGTCGGACGCTTAACCAACTACGCCACCCGGGCGCCCCAGAATAAAAAATTTTTTAAATAAATGAACATTCCACGTACCCCGCACTAAGATTAACAGAATGTTAACTCACCCTGTGCCTCTCCCCAAAAGCATCCTAACTCACTCTGTCCAGAGATTATTATTATCCTAATTTTTGTGTTATTCATATGCCTGTCTTTATAGTTTTAATACATCTATCTGGAGCCACAATACTCATATACAAACCAGCTACTGTCATTTCCAAAATATCCTATTGTTTCCACAGGTTCCCCCCTATTCAGTGTATGCAAAAATACAAATACTAGAAGTGAGAATCACTGAGGTCCATTTTGAAAGCTAACCACACACTATATCTTGTATGTTTTCATGAGGGAACAAAAATGAGACGCATGCATTCAAATTTCCATCTTAACCTAAGAATCCAGAAAATTATTTGGAAAGCTTTCAATTTTTTGTGAAACAATGAACAGAAATAAAAATAAGAGCTGAGGGGCGCCTGAGTAGCTCAATCGGTTCAGCACCTGACTTCAGGTCATGATCTCACAGTCTGTGGGTTCGAGCCCCACAATGAGCTCTGTGCTGACAGCGCAGAGCCTGGAGACTGCTTCAGATTCTGTTTTACCCTTTCTCTCTGCTCCTCCCCTGCTCGTGCTCTCTCTCACTCTTGCTCTCAAAAAATAAATAAACATTAAAAAAAAATAAAACAAAATAAGAGCTGGTATTTGAAGATGCCATCTAGTACTTGTTAGAGTATTTTTATTATAAAACCATATTAAGATTTATTTCTCCTATGCTCAAAAATATGCAAAGCAAGATTAAATAAATACCATGACATACAGAGAGGGCATCACATTGATAAATTATGACATATTTTTAGGCTTAAATCTTTGCTGCAAGCATAAGAATTAAGTTACTACAAGGGAGAATATACTATATTACAAAATGAAAAAGAAGTTCAAGACTCAAAAACACTATGGAAAGTATTAATTCTGCTTCAACTTCAACATCTGCACAGTTGGTCATCAACTCCTTCATCATCTGCTTCAACTCCCGCACAGTTGTTCAACAACTATTATTACATTTAATGTTAACTGCTGGGACTATAAATTGCATGTGTTAGCCATTCACAAATACTTATTGCCCCTCCCTGAAGGAGAATTACATACCACTCTCCTACTGAACGGGAGGCATGACCGTGTCATTTACTTTGGCCAGTGAAATATAAGCTATAAAAGCTTTAAAAGCCATAACGTGGTTCCTGCTTCTGTGACTGTGGAAGTCTCCCTCAGTCAAGTCCGATGGAATCCAAAATTACAATGAATAAAATCTCCTTACAACCTGTAACGGATATGTAGCTTAAGCAAGAAAGCAACTTTGCTGCTTTAAGATGCTGAAATTTTCAGGTTGTTAGTACAGCATAATCTGGCCTTACCGTGAATGATGTCTTACACAAATTTCTTTTCCATTCTAGGACTGATATCAAAACCATGAATTTCACATTTAGATTGTTCTGCATGAGCTAAATGTTCACAATTGTCTATCTATAACATCTCAGGGCACCTGGGTGGCTCTGTTGGTTAAGATTTTGCCTCTTGATTTCAGCTCAGGTAATGATCTCACAGTTGTGAGTTTGAGCCCTGCATCAGGCTGTGTGCTGACAGTGGGAGCCTGCTTAGGATTCTCTCTCTCTCCCTCGCTCTGTTCTTCCCCTTCTTACTCTCTCTTGCTCTCACTCTCTCAAAATTAATAAACTTTAAAAAATATTAAAAAAAAAAACATCTCCACAAAGCTCACAGAAAGTTTCTTTCTGTGGCACAGGGCAGAGCTACCTGACCAATGTATCCTCAAATATAGTTTTCCCTCAGTCCTTGGGGCATCTAAGAAAACAATGGAGAATTCAGAGACACTGGGTACATCACCACCAGACGCAGGGAGCCTCTTCTGGTGCTCCCCAGAGGGCAGCACCTGCACTTGCTGCTCTGCAGTTATTTGTCAACTGTGAAGAGGGCAGTACATGAGCCCCAGGAAATCTACTTCCTCAGACAAGTGTAGAAGGTACCACTGCCCATCAGGGTAGGCAGGCCCAAGGAACGATTGGAAGAGTTTGTGTTGTAGATGCCCCAAATGCAAGCTGTGCAATACAGGGAGCAGCGGCTGCGGTCAGGAGGGGCAGAGCACAGAGTCTCCTAGTGCGCAAGGTTCCAAATAATGACCTGAAAGCTCTACGTTCAAAGTGGTGAGTATTTCCTCCCACTTGCTGGTGATATGCCTTTTTAATGGCATAAATCTAGCTGCAAGGTGACTGCTCAAACAATGCGTACACTTTCTGAAAAGAGCTTTGTCATTTTAAACATTTGTAGTTAGAAAGTCCAATTGAGGGGCGCCTTGGTGGCTCAGTTGGTTAAGCATCCAACTTTGGCTCGAGTCAAGATCTTACGGTTCATGGGTTCGAGCCCCGCGTCAGGCTCTGTGCTGACAGCTAGCTCAGAGCCTGGGGCCTGTTTCAGATTCTGTATCTCCCTCTTTCTCTGACCCTCCCTGTTCATGCTGTCTCTCTCTCTCTCTCTCTCAGAAATAAATAAAACATTAAAAAAATAGCCCAATTGAGCTTCTTTCATTTTATCACAAAAAATTCTTTATTACATTTTCTATGAGAAAAGCTTTTAAATTCTCTAAAAACATTTCAACTGTTATAAATTACTGAATAGTTAGACAACAAAAAAGTTTTTTTTAATTACCAACTCAGCTAAATAAAATTTCAATGAGAACTCAATATGACGAAAGTAACATCTAAAAGTCTGGATCAGAAATTGTATATATATTTTTTCTGATTTCAAGTTTTTATTTAAATTCTAGGCAGTTAATATATATGGTAAAATTGGTTTCAAGGGTAGAATTCAGTGATTCATCACTTACGTATAATACCCACTTGTATATTCTTATTTCATGAATAAGCCTGTTGTTTAAAAATTTATGTTCATGGAAACAAGCACAATTTTCTCATTAGAAACCCCGAAAAGATTTTGAAGTATTATAAAAATTCAACATTTAACATCTCTCAATACTTTATATTTTGTGTTACTTATCCTAATCAAATACTATAAAGAAAATGTAACAGGGGTGCCTGGGTGGCTTAGTCGGTTAAGCGTCCCACTTTCGCTTAGGTCATGATATCGCGGTTCGTGGGTTCGAGCCCCGCGTCGGGCTCTGTGCGGACTGCCAGCTCGGAGCCTGGAGCCTGTTTCAGTCTGTGACTCCCTCTCTTGCTGACCCTCCCCTGTTCATGCTGTCTCTCTCTCTCTCCTAGAAATAAATAAAACATTTAAAAAAAAAAAAAGAAAAAGAAAATGTAACACCTTTTTTCCACCCAGCTCTTTAAAGACGCTGTAGTTCTCCTCCCAGTTTGGGGGCAATGAGATGCTCTGGTCTTTTATGTTTGTACTTCAGAAGTCAAATGGCAGAAAAGCACTACCTTATTAGTGCTGACCTGGAGCAAGAAGGCCTAGTCAAACCTGGTGAACTTGCTGCTTTCTGAGAGCTCCTGAGCAGTCCACCTCACCTCTGTTTCCTCATCTGTGAAATGAGGATTGAGACTGCATAGCTCCCTGGGTTGTTGTAAAGATTAAATAATATATGTGAAGAGCTCAGAACAGTAGCCAGTATAGCAGAAGCACTCAAATACAAACATCTACTGGTGTTCTTACTATGACTGTTAACTAAAGCATGTCTCCAGGTCCTAAAAGGCACAGAACTGGCACAAGCTATTTAAAATTCGGCTGAGCTTGTCTGACTCCATTGCAGAAAGTGTTATGAAACAACATCTAGCCCTTCTCAAAGCTAAGGCTTTCATCTATGAAAGGAAAGAGGTTTTAGGCACTGAGAAGTAGTGGTGAGCAGTCAGCCACTGAAGAGAGTCCAACACCTGAAGATTATACCTAACACCTGGCAGAAGGGAAACAGCCATTTACCTGAGACCCAAGAATCACAGTAAGGACTATGTCTTAAACAATGGGCACACAGCAGACAAATAACAAATGATTCCTGAATAAATGTCAAGAAATAATAAAAGAATGACAAAGTGAAAAGAAATCATTAGGATAGTGCTAATTGAAAAACAGAGAAAAGACAAAAAAATTTTTTTCTGAGGAGGCAGCTACCTGTGCTATACCTCAGCAACCATGTGTTAAATTATTTTTTTTAACTTAAGAAAGGATAGATGGAAAGAGAGAAATGCTTACTGATAATGATCCCTTGTTTGGTCAGAGGCAGGGATATAAAACAGGAGAACAGAATAGTGGCAGCCACTTGCACTATACATAGCAGCTAAGGGGGTAAGGAAATGGGACAACTGGAAGGGCTGGATCACCTGTGCTACATGTTGTACTTATTAAAAAAAAAAAAAATGAGGCACCTGGGTGGCTCAGTCAGTTAAGGGTCTGACTTCAGCTCAGGTCATGATCTCATGGTTCATGAGTTAAAGCCCCACACCAGGCTCTGTGCAGACAGCTCAGAGCCTGAAGCCTGCTTTGGATTCTGTGTATGTGGGTCTCTCTGTCTGCCCTCCCCAGCTCTCTCCCTCTCTCTCAAAAATAAACATTAAAAGAAAAAAAAAAAAAAGGTAAGAGCTAACACATCTACCTCAATAGCCAAGAAAAAAATCTATGCACCATGTCAAAGGGTACACTAACTAGTACTTCAGAAGTGGAGAGGGGAAATGTAAATTTTAAATGAAAGAAGGAAATAAAAATATAAAAATAATCCCCAATTTGTAAATATTAATATTATTTCCATACATGCCAAAAAGAAGGAAATGCATGGGACTACTCATTATGCTTACTGTCTTTTCTACAGTGTTCACTAGTTCCCTAAATATTCTATAATGACCATATTTCTCTATAAGAAAAAAATTCATTTTGAAAAGGGAAAATGGTCATCTACACCAAATTCAAAATGGTAGATATAAGATATTCAATGCAATATTGATTTTTTTCTGCCCTGTGTCAAAACTTAGAAAGGGCAACTACAGGTCAGATTGACACTGAGATGCCCCTGGTCCCTCGTGTTAGTGATGCAGAAGACAAATTATAGCAGCTATCAAAGACTGACTACACACTTTGAAGAACATCACCTTCACTAACAACCTTTTCAGAAGTTGCAAAAAGATAGTTATGTTATACAATCCAGGGATTCATTTGAAACTTTTTTTTTTTTTTTTTTGTAAACCTTGAAGAGAACAGGGCACAAACAGGCAGACCATGAAAATATCAGGCATTTTTAAAGACACTAATTCAGGGGCACGTTGATGGCTCAGTCAGTTAAGCATCCAACTTCGGCTCAGGTCATGACCTCACAGTTCATGGGTTTGAGCCCCACGATGGGCTCTGTGCTGACAGCTCAGAGCTTAGAGCCTGCTTTGAATTCTGTGTCTCCCTCTCTCTCTGCTCCTCCCCTGCTCAGGCTCTGTCTCTCTCTCATTCTCTCAAAAATAAACAAACATTAAAAAAAAATAATAAAAATAAAGACACTATTTCAGCGAATGGCTAGGGTTAAGACTACTTCAGAATACTACTTCAGTCTTGTGTCCTAAACTTCTGCATCTGCATCTATAGTCACAGCTAAGAGATATTAGGATAAATAGATTGAAATAGAGCTCTTCTCCTTCCCCCAACTATTTCCCTTTTCTTTCTGTCTCATATGGTCTTTAAAATCCAAATACTCAAATGTTCAGATGTCTATATACCCGTAAGTGATATGGACATAATTAAGATACACAATGCAAAAAATATATGCTAGATACCCTGTAAGCTGCCAACACTGGTCAGTCTATAAATATGGTGGCTAGTGCTGTAAATTAAATAGCCATTTACCTATTACTAAAATACTATACAAATCAGGTTTTTAGTCCAAAAACCTAATGATTATTTTGTATATACAAAATCTATCTGCTTCAGATTCTGTGTCTCCCTCTCCCTCTGCCCCTCCAGGCCTCAAGCTCTGTCTCAAAAAAACAAAACAAAACAAAAAAAAACCTATAACACACTGATGAAAGAAATTGAAGAGGACCCAAATAAATGGAAAGATATTTTGTGCTCATGGACTAGAAAAATTAATATTGTTATAATGCCCATCAAAGCAATCTACAGGTTCAATACAATCCATATCAAAACTACAATGGCATTTTTCACACAACGAGAATGAATAACTCTAAAATCTGTATGGAACCACAAGAGACCCCAAATAGCAAAAGCAATCTTGAGAAAGAACAAAGCTAGAAATATCATTCTTCTGATTTCAAACTATATTACAAAGCTACAGTAATCGAAACAGTATAGTACTGGCATAAAACAGACACACAGACCAACAGAATAGAGCCCAGAAAACCCACACAAACATGATTAATTAATTTACTCAAGGAGGAAGAATACACAATAATGACAGTCTCTTTAATAAATGGTGCTGGAAAAACTGGACAGCCACATGCAACAGAATGAAACAGAACCACTATCTTACATGGATTACTATCTTATACCACACAAAATATTAAATCAAAATGGGAAGACCTAAATGTGAGACCATAAACCGTAAGACCCCTACAAAAAGACATGGGCAGTAAACTCTTTGACATTACCCTTGGCAGTATTTGTTTTGGATCTGACTCCAAAGGCAATGGCAACAAAGCAAAAATAAACACATGGGATTACAAAAAGCTTTTGCACAGCAAAGGAAACCATTATCAAAACAAAAAGGCCCTACTGAATGGAAGAAGATATCTAATAAGGAGCTACTATCCAAATATATGAAGAACTCATACAACTCAGTGACAACAAAATCCAATTAAAATATGGGCAGAGGATCTGAATGACACTTTTCCAAAGAAGATAGAAGAATGGCCAATGGGCACATGAAAAAATGCTCAACATTGCCAATTATCAGGGAAATGCAAATCAAAACCACATAGAGATGTCATCTAACACCTGTCAGAATGCCCATTATCAAAAAAGACAAGAGAGGTACCTGGCGGCTCAGTAAGTGTTAAGTGTCCAACTCTGGCTCAGGTCATGATTTCAGGATTTGTGAGTTTGAGCCCTGCATCAGGCTCTCTGCTCTGAGCTCTCAACACAGCCAACTTTGATTCTCTGTCTGTCCTCTTCTCTCTCTGCCCATCCCCTCTCACATTCTCAAAAATAAAACATTAAAAAAAAAAAAAAAGACAAGAAATAACAAGTGTTGGAGAGGTTGTGGAGAAAAGGGAACCTTTGTGTACTGTTGGTGAGAATGTAAACTGATGCAGCCACTGTGAAAAAACAGTATGGTGATTCTTCAAAAAATTAAAAATTGAACTATGACATGTTCCAGAAATTCCACTAGTAAGTATATACCCAAAGAAAATGAAAACACTAATTTCAAAAGATATATGCATCCTTATGTTCACTGCAGCATTGTTTATAATAGCCAAGATACGTAAACAACCTAAGTAAGTGTCCAGTGATGTTTGAATGGATAAAGAAAATGTGGTTTATATACACAATGGAATACTTATTACTCAGCCACATAAAAGGAAACCTTGTCATTGTGACAACATGGATAGACCTTGAAAGTATTATACTAAGTGAAATAAATCAGAGAAAGAAAAATACCATATGATTTCATTTATATGTGAAATCTAAAAAGCAAAAGAACAAATAAAACTCATAGGTACAGAGAACAGACTGGTGGTTATCAGAGGGGAAGGGGTTTAGGGGATGGGTGAAAAGAATGAAAGGAGTCAACTGTTTGGTGGCATATAGTAGGTAACTGGACTTATTATAACGATCACTTTATTGTATATGCAAATATAAATTATGCTGTACACCTGAACCTAATGTGTTATATGCCAATTTTACCTCAACAAAAAAATAAAAATAACTTACGCTAATTTAAGTAGTTGAAGGAAGACAAAAGAAAATTCAAAAAACAATTTAAAAACAAATGTTTCAGTTGAAAATGCACAAGAACACTAACAGTTCACAAATGTAAATATGCAGGCAGCTTGGAACATATAAGTGCAATATTCTATAATTTCTCAAAGACTATTAGTAAAAACTATGAATTCCTCTATACTTGAGATCACAGCAATATCAAATTATAGTGAAATCTCCATTTTAAGATATTTTCAATATTCAAAAGCCAATTATTTGACTTATAAAATACTACAGCATATATTAGGGTTTTCTATAGCAACTGTCTTTCTTTCCTCAGATGCTGTAACTATATAAACAACTTAAATATTCCCGAACACACATTTAGTTTTACCTGTTCAGACCTTTTTTTTCTGTTCCCTTCACCTAAAAAGCCCTCCCTCTCTTCCACTTAAAACTTCTATTCATTCTTGGGGCATCTGGGTGGCTCAGTTGGTTAAGTTTCCGACTTTGGCTCAGGTCATAATCTCACAGTTCATGGGTTCAAGCCCCGAGTCGGGATCTGTGCTGACAGCTAGCTCAGAGCCTGGAGCCTGTTTTAGATTCTGTATCTCCCTCTCTCTCTGACCCTCCCCTACTCACGCTGTTGCTGTCTCTCTCTCTCTCAGAAATAAATAAAACATTAAAAAAATTTTTTTTTAATTTCTATTCATTCTTGGGGTATCTGGGTAGCTAAGACAGTTGAGCATCTGACTTCGGCTCAGGTCATTGATCTCACAGTTCGTGGGTTCGAGCCCCACACTGGGCTCTGTGCTGACAGTTCAGAAACTGGAGCTTGTTTTGGATTCTGTATCTCTGTCTCTCTGCACCTCCCTTGCTTGCACTCTGTCTCTCTCTCTCAAAAATAATAATAAACATAAAAAAAATTCTATTAATTCTTCAAAATCCTGCTTAGGGGCCAACACCTCTATGAAGCTTTCTCTGACCTGCTCCTCAAAGTAATCATTCCCTTCTCTGTAATATTTCTTTACTTTTATATTTATTTTTGTTATTGAATGGATTCCATTAAAATTCTCTGTTAACCCTTGTGCCCAGCCACCTATAATCATGATTTCAACATTCTGAAAGTCAATCCCTAACAAAACCACAGGACCAGGCACACAAAAGATAATTTCACTGAATTTTTAAAAAATATTTATATTCCCTAAGCACACAGCTATCTATGCAAAGAAATATATGTCTTAAAGAGAATGCACAGCAAAAGAAAATGCAAAGTGCACTACAGATAACCCCCCATTCCCATAATGCAAATGTGAATAAACAATGATTATTAACAGTTCAATTTTATTTCATTAGAAACCGATTTTGTTCAGGAAACATACTGGTTTAAGTGTTTAAGAAACATACTGGTTAAAGTGTTGATTAAAAAGAATCAGGATATACCAGGGATTTAATTAAGTAAAGTCTTTCTAAAAACAAATAGCCTAAACTGTAAACAGCAGGATTTCTAAATGGTTGGTACTCTCAGGCTCTTCCCCCAAAGTTCTGAGGACTACTGCCACTGTGATCTCATTCCTCTAGACAGTGACCCCTGTAGGGTCAAGAAAACTGGGAGCAGTAGCCCTATCTCAGTCCTGGGAACCACAATTAGGGCACTCCAAAACTGACACCTGTATAAAATCCTCAATCAAGAACAATCAAATATATTCCTTTAATAAAATTATAATCATCTCCCATTAACACTATCAACCAGTTTAGCCTATCAAAAAAAGGAAATTAATGTGAGGTAGATATAATTAGCATGGCCTCCTTGAAATATAACTTAGATTTAAAAAAACAGATTGAGAGGCACTTGGATGGTTCAGCAGGTTGAGCGATTGACTCAATTTAGGCTCAGGTCATGATCTGAACCCTTTTGTAGGTTCATGGGATCGAATCCCTGGTCAGGCTCCCCACTAATAGTGCAGAGCCTGCTTAGGATTTTCCCTCTCTTTGCTTCTCCCTCAGTTGTGCTCTCTCTCTCTTAAAATAAGTAAACTTTAAAAAAATTAAAAATAAAGTAAAAAAACAGATTGGGCATAAGATGAAATGGCACTGAGTATTACTGATTTAGTACCTAGTGAAAAAATGTTTAATGTATTATTTCATATTCTGTTCAAGGTAACACCACTAAGCAATACCTTTCACTTTGGCTTCTTATAAAGTTCACAACCAACGATTGCCAAGTACATACCAAAACCCTGCTCCCAACATGCTTACTGCAAACAAACCACAAAAATTTAATGGGTATGTCCTAAATTCCACTTTTTCTTCATAGCTAAGCACTGCTTCCCTAATCCAACCTGCACCTAATTTCGGCAAAAAGTACAAGTACTGAGTGTATTTTCATTTGCTCCGATATGCTTTGGGTTAATTTCCAGGTTCTTGCTCTTAGTCCACAGAGTGAAGCCACTAAATTGGTAGCTTATAGATAAGTTTGTTACAGTCATGCATGACAATTAAGAATATCTCCCATTAATTAGGGGCGCCTGGCTGGTTCCGTGGGTAGAGCACACAACTCTTGATCCCGGGGTTACGAGTGAGTTTGGGCGACCCGATGGCTGTAAGGTTTACTTAAAATAAAGTAAACTTAAAAAAAAAAAAAAAGATTTCAATTTCCCATAACGTTTCTCTAATACTCCTATAGCTGCAGGTCGAATGTATTAAACTGAGGATTCAGGTTACAATCACAAGCACCGTTACTACATAAAGAAACAGACAATACTGAATGATGTAGAAAAAAGTCACTCGCTGGCTTTTCGGTAAAAGAAAAACGATCTTTAATGAGCGCTTCCAATGAAAGCCGTAGCACCCACTCAATCGTAAAATCTGACTGAGGTAAGAGTAAAAAAAAAATCTAAAAGAAGCTGAGAGAAAAGACAAGTGAACCAGTCATCTGTGTCGTTACTGCTCAATATCTACTAAGCTCTCAAAACGCTAGAGATCTGACAAAAATTCTGAAAGACGGCTGCTCCAAAGAACTACGGCAAGACACCAAAATTCAAACCCCTTCTCATTCACTTTTCAACAGCTAGCGGGGAGGAGGAGGAGGAGGAGCACTTTCTTCAAAAAGTAATCCACGATACCTCATTCACGAACGAAAGCCAAATTTCACCCAGAGGCTGTCAACCGAGGCTCCAAAACTTATTCGCGCAAAGTACACGGAGAAAGAAACACGGCTGGGCGAGACCTAACTCGGGCAGACGAGCGTCTTCCAAACCTGAAAGGAAAAACACAGCGAGTCCGGTCGTGGCTCCAGAAATTTCCGAGCTCCCGGCGACCGAGCGCGATGCCCGCGGCGGGGAGGGGGCGACGGCACCTGTCACTCGGCGGCCCCGCCACCGCGGCAGCCCCCGGGCCCGGGCCCGGCGGAGTGTGTGGCGGCGCGGGCACGGCCCGGGCGCCGGGGCCTGGGGAGGCGCGGGTACCTCTCGTCCGCCCCGAGCCCTGCGCCGAGCGGCGGGGCCGCGGCCCTTCCCGAGGAGCGGCCCTCCCGCGCCCTCTGCCCAGCGGCTCCGGCCAGCGGGGCCCGTCGCCTCAGGCCGAGTCCCCAAGCGCCGAGCCTGAGGCGCACGGAGCGGCACTGCCGAGGCGCCACCACCGCCTCAGGGGGGCCGGAGCGGTACCGCGCGAGGCGGGCCCGCCCTCCGCGTACTCACCGGGCCTCCCCGGCCGCCGGCTCGGCCCTCCTCTCCCTCCTCCCCCGGCCGCCGCCGCCGCTCCCGCGGCTCCTGGGGCGGCCGCACTGGGCGTTGGGACTAGGCTGGGTCAAGGGGCGGGGGCGGACTCGCGCGGGGCAGGGGTCGTGCGGCGGCCCCGCGAGTGGGCGCCGGGCACTAACGGGCCCCGCGAGCGGGCGCCGGGCTGGGCAAGCTGGGCGGCCCGCGGAGGGGAGCGCGGCTGCAGGCTGCGGTGAGGGGCGGGGAGAGCGCGGTTGCGAGCCGAGGGCGGGAGGGAAGTCCCGGCGGAGGGGGCGGCGTGAGAGCCGCGGGGCGGAGCGGGGGCGGGGCCAGGCGCGCCCGCCGCCGCGCGCGGGGGTTTGTTTATTTTCTCGGTTGGTTGCGGCGTTGGCGCGTGGGTAGAGGTTCGCGGGTGACGTGAGCGGCCAGAGTTGGGGGAGAGAACCAGAACCACCTGCTGGAGAAGGGGAGCTACGGGGGCCGGGCAGGGTCCAAACGGCTCGCGTAGGCGGTGGCGCCGCGGTCCTCGGGGTTACGGGGAAGAGAAGGGCTTTCCCTGGGTGTGTGGTAGGAGGGAGGCCTCCCGAGAGAAAAGCGCTCCAGGCCATTCCCCCGCAGTCGGGCAGCCTCACCTGCGTCGCGGAGAACAGTCTGGAGGCCTTGGAGTAGAAGAGGGTCGTGGGACCTGGTGGCCCGGGTTCCACCCACAGTTAGCGAAGTGGGGATGGTTCTGCAAATCAAAATTTCAGTAACAAGACTGCATCCGCTCTCCCGTGAGGAAAATAACCAACGTTGCTCAGTTCTCTGTAGACTTACACAGCACTTTAGCGTTCTCTGTCTGGGTGCTCCATCAGGTAGTAGGATTCTCATTTTACAAGCCAAGTAACTCACCCAGAGTTTCACCGTTAATGTCAAAGCCAGAACCCAGCTGTACTGATTTCAAATTCTGTAGTGCTGACCATCGATCCCAGTATCTCCCTAAATCACTTGGTTTACCTAATAGTAGACGCACACTCCCATAGGTCACATCTGCAGAGTTAGGGGCCTGGGGACGCACATTGTCAGGGAAGCTAAAGATGTTATCCTTGCCTTCGGAGACTTAAGGAATAACATAAAGATAAAACAGTTGTAATAAAAGACAAACTGTGATAGGTGCCATATGAAAAACACAAAGAGCACTGAAGATCAAAATATTACTGTCTGGGGAATCAGGAAAGAAAGGCAGCATGGAGGAGGAAGCATTTGGGATTGACCTTGGAGGAGATGGGAATGATTTTACAGCAAGAAGGGATAGCATGAGAACATATATGAAGACTGATCGATGAAAGTCATGGTCAGGAAAAAGCAAATGGTTAAACTACAGGACATGTTGAGAAGTGGCAGAGACAAACTGGAATGGGGCCCTATGCCAAGTGGGAGAATTTGTATTTAATACAGTACTTCGAGTTTTTCCTGGTTTAAAAACCTTGCTTTTCTTTGACATCTCTGTGAATGGATACAGGAATCAGAGGTGGGAAAACTGCCAGACAGACCTGCAATAGGCCAGTCTGAACTAAACGTAAGGCAGGAAGGATTTAAAAGAGCTTTGTTGGAAGATGATGTGGAAGCAGCATCCATGGAATTTGGCAATTGAGTAATGGTTTTACAGCAAGAGAGGATAGCATAAGCACATATATGAAGGTGGAAAAGAAAAATCAAAAATAGTGGAGGCTTTGAGTTTAGATAATTGCAGAAGAGATAGAAGAACTGCTTTTCGAGAGATCAGTTGAGATTTGGACACTTTTAAGAGTTTGAAAGATTGTTGAGACAGCCAGATAGAGGTGGATAATAATAAGTTAGAAATAAAAGCTTTGAAATATAGCAAAGAGAGTTGAACTAGAAAATAGATTGGTAAGTTAGCAGCCTAGCAGTGATATCACTGTGAGAGAAAAGAAGAAAACAAAGGGTAGAATCTTGGAGAACATCTTCAATTAGAACTTTGCTACGCGAAGTGCGGTCAGTGGCCCAGCAGTACTGGCGTAACCAGGGAGTTTGTTAGAAAGGTACAATCTCAGCCCCCCTCACCCTCAAAACGTGCTACAAAAACCCTGATTGCTTTGTATCACATCACAGTTTGAGAAACTCTGACTTACATAAAAGAAGCCAACAAATAAGAGATCTAATCTAGATGAGAGAAACCAGCAAAAAGAGAGGGAAGAGGATCCAGGAGGGGAAGCAGGATTAATGCAGAATCACCAAAGCGAGGTAAATTGGAGTTTCATAAAGGCAGGGGCAGGTAGAAATATTTATCAACAATAGTTAATACCACAGAGGTTAAAGTACACAAGGAAAGAAGGTATACTTGAATTTTGTAATTGGGTGGTATGATCCTCTGACTGACCATGTTGTTCCAATCAAAAGCTTGGAAATTGCTCCTTTGTGATAGGGGATGACAGCCTAGAAATATAATCCCACTCCCCGCCCAGTCCTCACATATATGGGACATATGGAAGTAGGCTTGTAGGCTTAGTAGGATTTGATAGAAATTCTTTTCTAGCTGTTTCTATTTTCTCTGTGAACTAAGAAGCAAGATCATTCTGGCAGACTGCTAATTGTCCATCACGGACTCTTCTCCCCTTCTTCCTGGGCACACAGACTATTTTTCTCAGCTTTTCTTCCAGGTAGTATGACTGTCAAGTTGTTGCTAGTGGAAAGTGAGCAGAAATGATGCCTGCCACTGCCAGGCCAGCGGGTCTCCATGCATTCTTCCTTTCTGCCAGCTGGATTGTGCAGATGACTACGAGCTGCTGGGGTTGACAGAGCCACCAGAAGGAAGGTGCCCGGATGAAGGAGAGCTGCCCACTGACCAGGAACACCCGCTGCCAATTATTATGTGAGCAAGATATAAATTTCTCTATTAAGTTGGAGCTGTAACATTTTGGGGTCTATTTAGCCGCCTCTAGCTAATGTAGTCTATAACTGAGGGGGAATTGGGAAAGGGGAGGAAAGGTGAAATAGTCTGACCGTGGGAGAGACGATCAACTAGGGAAGCATAGTAGGGTTTTCAGGCACTATTAAGGGCCCACCCGTGTGAGTGGATGTGAACTCACAGTCAGACCAGTCAATATGATTGTGCATTTTCCTCCAGTCATATTCTGTTGCTTATGTGCAAACACTGAGTAGGTGGTTTGGGATTAACCAGGAAGGAGATGTGGCCAGGCAAGTATAAATGGGGAGTGATAGGCAAAGAGGCTGAGGGTAGAAGCCAAGGAGGCATCATAATTTCAGACGCGTTAAGAGGTAAGGGTGTGAGAGGGGTAGGGAAAAGCTCAAAGATGATAGGGTGACTAGACTTGTGTTTCTGATCAGGTTGAGGAATGGACTTTTGGTACCTGAAAAGATAAGAGATGGGTTGGAGAGTAGGAGGCTTGACATTAAAATTAGAGGTGGGACTACAGTTGTCAGCAATGTCAAAGTGTAGGGAATGATCATGTGAGTGGATTGCTGACATTGCACAGGGCATAAGATAATTTGAAGATAGCTGGTCAAGGAATTGAAAGACAGGAAGGGTTTGAATGCATTTATCTCACAAAGAATTATCAAAGG
This sequence comes from Hyaena hyaena, assembly GCF_003009895.1. Taxonomy (NCBI): domain Eukaryota; kingdom Metazoa; phylum Chordata; class Mammalia; order Carnivora; family Hyaenidae; genus Hyaena; species Hyaena hyaena. Next base: position 1,164,805 of record NW_024081000.1, read on the forward strand.
ACTGTTAGTAATGGTGGAGTAGTGAATAGCCTTGGAGAGAGTGGTGCCAAAATCTTCGAAGAATGAGGGGTTGAATTCCCTGAATTCGGGTGTTCAAGGCCATCAGTGCTTTAGTGTGTTAAACTCTTGCAAAGATCATGTTTCATTTAAACAGGCACTTTAAAGTTTTGTGTTAGCAATGTGGGATTTGTGATTGCTTCTCTTTGACCTCTCAGATTACAGATGGTAACTGCTTTCTTTAAGAGGAAATGCCCATCTGTCTGTATTATAAAACAAACACATGCCAGGCTTCCCAGTTTAAATGAATGCTTTAAAATTTGTCATAAACTACTCTGTTCTACCTCCAACATATATCCTCAAATAGATACATCAAATGTGATGCTAGCTAACTATGCTACATCAAATAATGCAATGTGAATGTTCAAAATCTACATGAAAAACCTTAGGTATAACTTAACAATAAACAGGGATTGACTAGAGACCTAACAAATTGAAAATAACAAGATTTCCTCTAGTTTAGAAAATGACGCACCACATTATGTACATACGGGCTCTGAAGTCAGACTGCTGGGGGTTGAATCACAACACCCATCTCATGAGGTTTTTCTGAGGATAGCATGTGTAATATTTACAGTACATATAAGCATTTAGAAGACTGCTTAGCACACCCCTCAATAAAAGTTATAGTCATTGTATCTAATTCTTATGGAATTGCCTATAACTATACTTGGACTTTTCCAACTTAGAAAATATATTCATTACATCTATACATGTTAAGACTTAACGGCAAGGAGACTTCTGGTTAAACACGGTGCATGGAACACATCTTTTTCTCCACTTACTCCAGACACCTCATTAAAATGACAGTGAAGCAGGGACTCCTGGCTGGCTCAGTTGGTAGAATATGTGACTCTTGATCTCAGGGTTGTAAGTTTGAGCTCAACTAACTTACCAAAACTGAGAAAATTAATACCTAGGCCTTTGTGGGGGGAGGGGTAGAGCCAGCCAGAGTGGACCCATTCACATCGCAGACTCTGATGTGGAAAGGCTCTGAAACTAGAGCTGCCGTAACTCTGAAAGCAGAGGTGAAATAGAGCTGAAAACTGAAATTTATTGTGAAAGTTATATAAAGAACAGTCAGATCCTTCCTTCCCCTGAATCCCTATTCCCCGTTCCACACTGTCTTAACTCAGTACAAGATAGGATGTTTACTTTCTGAAGAAGTTGACTCAGAGCTGCTCTGGATACCAGGCAGAGCTGAGGACAGGGGTGACTCACTCCACAGAAAAGCAGAATTAAATGAAGCCATACATATTAAATCATGAGACCTATTTCCCTTGCATTATTCCTAAATTCGGGCTCTAGGTATTTCAAGAAAATTTCTCATGTGAAAGGTCCTAAAATGAACTAACAGAAGAGAGAGAAGTAGAGAGAGTAAGGGGGAAGGAAGAAGGAAGGGAGGGAGAAAAGGTGAGTGGGAGGGAGGAAGGGGAAAAAAAAGAAGAAATAGAGCTAATGCAGGGAACAGAAAAAGATGTCAAAATGAAAAAAAATCTCAAAAATTTTGACTCACATATGCTCAGGAGCATATGCTCAGGTCTTGGTAGGAGGTTCCCCACCAAGACCAGGTGTAAACCAAGATGCAGAAACACACCTGATAAGCAGGAGCTCCAACAAAAGGAGAAAACAGAGAATTCCCAAAATAAAGGTTAAGACAAAGGTTCCAGGATGATCCTTGTGTAGCAGCCTAGAGAGTAGTCAGACCATTCCAACACAGGAAGATGGAAGGCTCCAGAAGGGATGTCACCAAGAAAAACCAAAAACAAGGAACTGATCAATTACCTAACATGTCTGAGCCTTATGAACAAAATTTCAAAACTCTGATGGAACATATAGAGATGAAATGGGACAAGTATAGGGAAAAGTAAGCAACCTCAGAAAGAAGGGATTATAAACTCCAGGGGAAACAAAAGACTTTTGGAGGACTGTATGATAGAATATTTGATGTGACCTCCCTGGAGAAGAATTATACTTCCCTGCCCCATTGTGAATTGCAGTGGCCAGTGACATAGGGGCACAAGTGAATATATCACTTCCAGCCAGAAGTTTCAGGAGCCTTGTCTCTGTCCTTGAACAGATGAGCACTGGTCAAATAGAGGCTGCCTCTGGCCATATAAGTCCTGAGTAAAGACACCATGGAACAGAACTGCAGCTGACCTGCAATCAGAGAGGCGGTGTAAATAAGAAGTCAACCTTTATTGTCAGAGGCCACTGAGGTTTTGGTGGTAGTTTGTTAAATCAGCGTAATTAATCTCTCCTGACTGACAACATGGGGCACTGTGGACAACATATTAGACATTAAAATATATATGATAAATACTGAACAATGTGATAGAAACATACTGGGCAATTATTAAATGGCACGAAGTGACTAAAACTGAAAAACTAAGATCCGACAGTAGAAATATGCTCTTTAGAAATGTGGAATTAAGTAGCAGAACAACTTTTCTTAGGAAACAGCCATCAGAGTAACGGTAGATGGAGTAGGGACTTACTTCTGGTTTTTGTTATGAGCCTAGTAATTATTTGACTCTTAAACCATATACATTGTCACTTTGAAAAGAATAAAAATTACATTTCTTTTTAAAAAATTAATGGTAAGTGGAAGGAGGGAAAGGTTGTATTATTGTTGTTAACTTAACCAGTTTAACAGACTGACCATTTATCATCCAACAGGAATACTAATATTGAAAGTAGAACCTAATTTTTTATTAGGACTTTAAAAATATCTTTTTTTCAAGATATTAAATAAATTGAGGCACTGAAAGCTAAACGTTTTCATTCTACCTTCACACTGTCCACTGCAAAATAGAAATGTTAATGCTGCTTTCCTAGTATTTTGACTCAGCTACCTTCTTCCCTTGCCCTTACTGTGGTGTTATTTATAGTGTACTATTTATATGTAGTCAAATGTCACTAACTTGAATTTGAAAAATGACCTACATGTATATGGAATTATCTTGTGAAAGATTATCTTATATTTCCAAAAATAATTACTTTTAAAAATATCCTCTTACACTAGACCAAAAAGTCTTTTTTCCTCAGACGGCTTACAGTGATTAAAATTGATATTATGTATAGTTACATATATGTATATAGATAGATATATATCTTGCATTTATATCTGAATTATATATATGTATATAAATATAATTTATAGGTGAACAATGGATATATATCTGAACTATAGGTGAACAATGGATATATATCTGAACTATAGTTACAAATAATATAATTACTTGTAAATAAGTTATTTGTAAATAATTAGTTCTACTTAGTGGGTTTGTAGCTCTCTTCTGGTATTTTGTATGTCATTTGTTTATGTCTAAAGGATTTGGAACAGCAAAAGTAGAGCAGCCCAAATTTCTGTACAAAATTGGACAGAATAAATGTAGTAGGCTTTCCATAGTCTTTGGATTCTTTGGTGTGGCCACTTTGTGATCTGAGCTGTCTTCCTAGCCTCATTCCCAGCCATCCCCTATACCTAGCACTAATTCAGTCATTCAACAGAAACTTATTTGGGGATCCCCAATGTACTAGCATGCAGTTCCCTGAGTATATGATGTTGTCTTCCACTTAGCCTTTGCAAAGTGGTTTCCTGATCTAAAATGCTATTCCTCTCCTTCTATACCTTCTAAAAGCCAACTTGTCCATTAAGACACAAAGGGCACTTTCTTGGAGGAGCCTTTCCTTATCCCTAAAAGTTAAAAGCCCTTACTCCATACTCTCATAGTACCCTCTATATTTTTATCAGAGCCACTCTATTCTCTTTTATATTGTGAACCCCATTAAAGCAGAAACTTGGCCTACTTTACTCACTGGTATGTCACTACAGTGCCAGGCTCATTGTATACATTCAAATGGTCAAAATGGTATTGTCTGTTTTTCCTCAACATACCATGTGCCCCTTGGTGGATGGGTCTGTGATTTATTCACCTTTTTTTCCCTTTAGCATTTAGCACTTAGCATGAGACCCAGCCCATAGAAATTTTTTGAATAAATTAGCTTTTTCTGCACTATCATTAATCTTTAAAATATACACACCGAGGACTATATAGAAATATCCTCATGATACAGAGAGATGGGGTGCTGAGGATTATTCCTTTTGTGTTTTACTTAAATAGGAAAATTATATGTGAAAGACCTGAGACTGGAGGTTACAAATGCCAAATTACCTAGCTGTGCTCTGTGATCTTACCACCCTTAACCTAGATAAGCAAAATAGAAATAATTCTTGGAGGAATAATTTTATTTCTTTTTTTTAATTTAATGTTTATTTTTGAGAGAGAGAGAGAGAAAGAATGAGTAGAGGAAGGGCAGAGAGAGGGGGAGACACAGAATCCAAAGCAGGCTCCAGGCTCTGAGCTGTCAGCACAGAGCCCCACATAGGACTCCAACCCACAAACCATGAAACCTATGACCTGAGCCGAAGTCAGGTGCTTAGCCGACTGAGCCACTCAGGCACCCCTTGGAGGAATAATTTTAAAATAACCAGCTAAAAATGTATCAACAACAGCAACAACAGGTTGGTATTTCTGCTCATTTAGTCAGTTTGAATGGGTAAACACTACCTAAATCCCTTGATTTGTGGTATGGTGTTATTTCTAACACAACTTACTATCAATTGAAAACAAAAGATCAATATACAAAAATCAATTGTATTTCTATACATTAGCAGTGAGCACCTGGGTGGCTCAATTGGTTGGGCATCTGGCTTCAGCTCAGGTCATGATCTTGCGGTCCGTGAGTTAGAGCCCTGCGTCGGGCTCTGTGTGACAGCTCAGAGACTGGAGTCTGCTTCAGATTCTGTGTCTTCCTCTCTCTCTCTGCCCTTCCCCCAATTGTGATCTGTTTTTCTCTCTGTCTCTCAAAAATGAATAAATGTTAAAAAAAATTTTAAAAAAAAGGAAAATAAGCCCGGGGTGCCTGGGTTGCTCAATTGGTTAAGTGTCCGACTAGAGCTCAAGTCATCATCTCATGGTCTGTAGGTTCAAGCCCTGCATCAGGCTCTGTGCTGACAGCTCAGAGCCTGGAGCCTGCTTCTGATTCTGTCTGTCTGTCTGTATCTCTCTCTCTCCCCCCCACAAAATAAATAAACATTAAAAAATTATCTAAAAAAAAGAAAACAAGTCCATGTATGATAGCATCAAAAACAATAAAACATTAAGGATCAGATTACCCAAAGAAGCATAAGACTTATACACTAAAAACTAGAAAACATAGTTGAAAGAAATTAAATAAGATCTAAATAAATGGAAAGACAGTCCATGTTCATGTATTGGAAGATATAATATTGTTAAGATGATGGCACTCACCAAATGGAGCTAAAGATTCAATGCAATTCCTATCAAAATTCCAACAGGCTTTTTTTCTCCCCAGAAATGCATAAGCTGTTCCAAAAGTCATATGGAAATTCAAGAGACCCCTGAATAGCCAAAAACACATTGATAAAGAACAAACCAGGTGGACTGACACTTCCCAACTCCAAATTTTACTACAAAGCTACAAAATAATCAATACAGTGTGGTACTAGCATAAGGAAAGACATAAGCCAATGGAAAAGAATCAAGGGTACAAAAGCAAACCCAGACATCTGTGATCAGTTTTCAACAAAAGTGCCAAGACAACTCAATAAGGGAGAAATAGGTTTTTTCAACAAATGGTGCAGGCACAACTGTATATCCACATGTAGAAGAATGAAGTTGGATCCCTATTGCAGAGCATACAATAAAAATTAATTCAAAATGTTCCCAAGATATAAAAGAGCTAAAACTAGAAAACTCTTAGAAGAAAACATACATGTAAGTCTGTATGATCTTGAATTAGGCAATGGCTTCTTAGATATGACAATTAAAGCACAAACAACCAAAGGAAAAAACATAAATTGGATTTCATCAAAACTAAAAACTTTGTAATGCAAAGGCAACTATCTAGAAAGTGAAGACAACCCAGAGAATGGGAGAAAATATTTGCAAATCATAAAACTGATAAAGGACTTATGTCTAGAATATATAAAGAACTCTTACAACTCAACATTGAGGAGACAAATTTATTTTTAATTTTGTTCATGTTTATTTTTTTCTTTTATAGTTTATTGTCAAGTTGGTGTCCATATAACACCCAGTGCTCATCCCAAGAAGTGCCCTCCTCCATGCCCGTCACCCTCCTTCCCCTCTCCCCCACCTCTATCAGCCCTCAGTTTGTTCTCAGTATTCAAGAGTCTCACATGGTTTGCCTTCCTCCCTCTCCCCAACTATTTTTCCCATTCTCCTCCCCAATGGTCCTCGGTTAAGTTTCTCCTGTTCCACTTATAAGTGAAAACATATGGTATCTGTCCTTCTCTGCCTTATTTCGCTCAGCATAACACCCTCAAGTTCCATCCACATTGCTACAAATGGCCAGATTTCATTCTTTCTCATTGCCATGTAGTATTCCATTGTATAGATAAACCACATCTTCTTGATCCATTCGTCCATTGAGGGACACTTAGGCTCTTTCCATGATTTGGCTATTGTTGAGAGTGTTGCTATGAACATTGGGGTCCATGTGCCCCTATGCATCAGCACTCCTGTATCCCTTGGGTAAATTCCTAGCAGTGCTATTGCTGGGTCATAGGGGAGTTCTATTAATTTTTTGAGGAACTTCCACACTGTTTTCCAGAGGCGCTGCACCAGTTTCCATTCCCACCAACAGTGTAGGAGGGTGCCTATTTTGAGGAGAAATAAGTTTAAATGGGCAAAGGTTTGAGTAGACATTTCTCCAAAGAAGATATGCAAATGGCTAATAAACACTTGAAAAATTACTCAGTGTTTTTAGTCATTAGGGAAATGTGACTTAAAGCCACAATAAGATACTACTTCACATCCATTATGATGGCTATAATAATAATAAAAAAGAGACAGACAATAGTAAATGTTGATGAGCTGACCCTCATACATTGTTGGTGGGAATGGAAAATGATACAGCTGCTGTTGAAAACTGACAGTGTCTCCAAAAGTTAAACAGAATTACCATGTGACTGGCAATTCCACTGTTAGGCATACACCCAAGAGAATTGAAAACATAATCACACAAAAACTTGTACACAGATGTTCATAGCATGGTTATTCATAATAGCCCAAAAGTGGAAAGAACCCAGACGTTCATCACTCATGAATGGATAAAGTGTGGTAGATGCATACAATGGATTGCTATTCAGCCATAAAAACAGTGAAATACTGTTACATGCTGCATGAGTGAATCTTGAAAACATTATCCTAAGAAGGCAAATGCTAAAGGATACATACTATATGATATCATTGATATGAAATGTCAAGAATAGGCAATTCCAAAGAGATAGGCAGTAGACTGATAGTTGCCATGGGATGAGGGAAAAGGGAAATTAAGAATGGTTGCTAATAGGTAAAGATTTTCTTTTTTGGGAGGATGAAAATGTTCTGGAATTAGTATGATTGCACAACACAGTAGGCATACTAAAAAGTACTGAATTGTGCACATTAAGATGGTAAATTTTATGTGAATTATATCTCAATTTGACAATGTTAAGGTGAAATGTAATCCTAAACTTGGAAAAAAATCATAAGCAATTGTAATCAAAGCAGTAAATCTAGAACAGTTTTCTATTTATGGAAGGACAAAATGGCCCTGAAAATTAATGCTCTTGTCCTCTCATGAAAACCATTTGGATGTGGGGGCATCTGGGTGGCTCACTTGGTTAAGTATCTGACTCTTTATACCAGCCCAGGTCATGATCCAGCTCACTCTTTGGAAGAGGCACAGATCCTTCCCCACATAAGAGCTAACTCCCAGGATGCTAGCTCTGGTTCTAAGGGGTGTTTGGGTTTACTGTGGCCTGGCCAATTAAACTCACACAATCAGTTCCTTACACCTACTCTCCCTTCTCCTGGGAGAGAGTAAACTTTAGAATGACCGTTCCTGAAAAGACCTCAGTATCACTGAAGGTAACTCTTCCAGGGAAAGTGTCCATTAGGATTCTTCCTCTCTGATTTATTTGTTCACAATCCACTAGAACACTTCTGATTGTAGGTTCCATTACTCTTCAACTCTTGGCCTATTCTTTTGATTACTTGGCTGTGCAGGCCATGGGTGCTCTGATCTAAAAAGAAACAAAATAGGGGCGCCTGGGTGGCTTAGTCGGTTAAGCATCCGACTTTCGCTTAGGTCATGATCTCGCGGTTCGTGGGTTCGAGCCCCGCGTCGGGCTTTGTGCTGACTGCCAGCTCAGAGCCTGGAGCCTGTTTCAGTCTGTGACTCCCTCTCTCTCTGACCCTCCCCTGCTCACGCTGTCTCTCTCTTCTCCTAGAAATAAATAAAACATTTAAAAAAAAATAAAAAGAAACAATATTCTGTAACACTGGCAAATACTTACAAACTGAGGGGAAAGAGCTTCCCTCAAAATGCGTAGGAAGGAGACCACCATGGTGATGTCAGATTTAATTCTAGCATGCTTCTTGTATATCAGTAGCCAAGAGTATCAGATGCCAAATAAAGACTAACTTTGTTGTTAATGTGATCATATACCTATACCCGTACCCAGAATTAACTTACTGTTTTAGTTTCCTTGAGGGGAAAATTTGAGTTTAAAACCTCTTCGTGACTACCAAGTGGAAACCATTCTTCTCAGTTTTAAGAAGTTACTTTCTGCCAGATTTCATCAATAACTCACAAATATAATTATTACCAAACAAATAAGGAACAAACAGGCAGAAAACTGGTGGCTAAAAACCCAGTAAAAACATACTCTTTCATTCATAACTCAAATCGTCATGAAACACTTCTTACGCCAATAGAATAGACTCAGCCAAGTCTTTAAAATATTTTCTTGGGAGAATAGATTTCACATGAAACTTTTCCAGAGAACTCCATTGTTTCCACTGTTGCTAACAAATGTAACTAAAACTCCAAGAATTTAAAAATATTTTAGGATGTATGTATAAGCAACCACATTTGTGCTAAAATGTTATCCCACTTTGACAGCCAATTCTATGGAAAACCTACTTATAATTCCATCATAAACAGATATGATGCTGTAGTTTTTAAAGTGCTTTCGTGGATTTATTCGTTAAAGTAACAGACTATGGGCCTTATAGTAAAATTACCAATTTCCCTCCCAATTAATTCAATTCCTTTGAGTTGCATTTGGTAAGATTTTGATTTAAAACACAAGGGAGTGATTCATAAATTGCTTTTATTTTTTAAAGAAAAGGCTGGTGTTTCAGAAGACTATTATTTCATACACTCCATTAAGATTATAACCTGGGTCATTCTGGTTATATTGTGGTTATGTCTTACACTCAGTGACACCTGGTGCTAGCTGGGAAAATGTCCTGTGAAACAGATAGGCTTAGCTCCTGGCTTCAAATGGAACAATTCAGATGCTGCCCAACCCCCAGGTTGACGGGAATTTCAAAAGAAGATCAACCTCTCAGTATGTTGCCCTGTTCCCATTCTTCCATCTAGAAAAGTCATGCTAGCAAGTAAAAACACCACCACCACCACTTAGGGCATTTTAATACATATAATTTATTACATAAATCAGCCAAATTCATGGTGGACAGTGAAATGCCCTTGCAGATCACAAACAAAAATGAATAACATCAATTCAGCCTCTCAGGCAGGCCAGTAGCTGTTGGTTTGTAATCATGAATGGAAGTCTTTTATCCAGGGATTTTTCAGTAGAAATATTCGAGGACATTTTAGCAGAGAGAAAAATTAAGCAAAATGGTTGCGTATTGTATTAAGATAAATCCTGCCAATTTTGCCTACAGTGTTTGTTTTGGCATACTATTCCTGGCTCTTCAATGGTAAAATCGCTCAAGTTTTATTTTCTTTGGTTTGTCTTGGCTGTTGGAATCTATCCAAAACTACTGTTTCTTGTAATCCTCTATTGAATAGCTCCACAATTTCCATTCTATCTAGGGTGGCTTCTTTTCACATATCCTAAATCTCAGCAATCATAGGAAAAGGAACAGGTATAAAAACTGGGATGTATATTTTCAAATGGCAAATTCAATACTGAGGGTATTCTTCAGGGTTTAGAGATAGCCAAAGATTGAAGTTAAGTTTTAGTGTTGTTGCCAGAGAAATACAATATATTCTCTCAAAATATTTTTAAAACTCTTTGCTGGTCTATAGAATGCTTCCAAATAAACCTTTTTATCTCCTGTTTTTATCAGAGCTGTTTGAATCCTAGAACACGGTGGAAATAAGGGGTAAGTAAACCATAACTGTCTTATAATTTGTTAATTGGGGAAGAGGGGGCAGGGTCTAAAAAGTGGTTCTTTTAAATGACTTGTCAGATCAAATAAATTCTAACAATATTTACTACTTTGGACTTGAAAAACTATACTTCCCTTTGTATATACTGTAATAAGCTTGAAAACACATTAACAGTATACAAATATTGTTTTAAAATACATTTCTTTTGTTCTACTTGAATTACACAAGTATTAACTAATAAATGCAGTTTTAAATTTCCAACAATTATGAGTTTTTTAAAAAGTTTATTTTTCTACTCTTCTGTTGCAAATGATCCTGTTCCTTGGGCATATAAGGATCTTGCTCAGTATTAACAGTCTGTGAGATTGTTGTATTTTTCTTTTAAAGTACTATAGAGGGGGCACCTGGGTGGCTCAGTCAGTTAAGTGTCTGGCTATTGATTTTGGCTCAGGTCATGATCTCACGGTTCATGGGATTTTCTCACGGTTCATGGGATTGAGCCCCGCATGGGGCTCTGTGCTCACAGTGTGGAGTCTGCTTGGGATCCTCTCTCTCCTTCTGCCCCTCTCCTGCTTGCTCTCAAAATAAATATTTTTAAAAACTAGTAAAGTACTGTAGAGATAAGTCAGTAGAAGTATGTGTAACAATTTATCAGTAGACCGTAATAGCTAAGTCTAAGTCAATACATTTAGATTCAATGATATTACACTGCTAGCATTTCACATAGGAGTTATTCTCTTGCCTCATTGTGGAAATTGCTAGGGAAAAAAATATTAAAAGGAACAAAGAACTACAGAAAATATCAAAAGTCAATCAAGTGTTTTTTAAAAATTTATTTATTTTGAGAGGGAGAGAGAAAGCACATGCAAGCAGGGGAGGGGCAGAGAGAGGAGAGAATCCCAAGTAGGTTTCTCACCACCAGTGCAGAACAGAGTCCAACGTGGGGCTTGAATTCATGAAGCATGAGACCTGACCCAAAATCAAGAGTCAGATACTTAACCGACTGAGCCTACCCACACACCCCAACATCAAGTTTTTCTGAGCTTTCTTTTTATAATTTCTCTTGTCTAAATTACCTCCATGTTGGGATATTGTTGGGGTCAACACAAAGGTCATGATAAAAATCAAACATCATTCTAGTATTTGGTGCCGCATATGCACGGCATTCCAAAGGCAAAGTGTGGGTGATAAAGGGGTGCATTGTTTGTAGAGTATTTAAAACATCGAGGGGCCCCTGGGGGGCTCAGTCGGTTAAGCGTATGACTTCGGCTCAGGTCATGATCTCATGGTTCGTGGGTTTAAGCCCCGCGTCAGGCTCTGTGCTGACAGCTAGCTCAGAGCCTGGGGACTGTTTCGGATTCTGTGTCTCCCTCTCTCTCTGACCCTCCCCTGCTCACACAGTCTCTCTCTCTCAGAAATAAAAAAAATAAAATAAAATAAACATTGAAACTTAAGAAAAGTCAGCGTGCTCTTTATTGTCAACATCAAGGTAAACAAGAACAGTGATAAAAATATTCCTCCTCATTGGGCAGATGCTCCTACTACCCTTTGAAAACACTACTGGCCATATGAGCTGAAAAATATTACATATCCAATGCACTTGAGATGTTTATTGTGGAAAGATCTCATTCCCACCTTTTTTTTTCATTAAAAATTTTTTTAACGTTTATTCATTTTTAAAAATATTTTTATTTATTTCTAGGAGAGAGAGAGAGAGACAGCATGAGCAGGGGAGGGTCAGAGAGAGGGAGATACAGACTCCGAAAGAGGCTCCAGGCTCTGAGCTGGCAGTCAGCACAGAGCCCGATGCAGGGCTCGAACCAACGAACCGCGAGATCATGACCCAAGCGAAAGTCGGACGCTTAACCGACTAAGCCACCCAGGCGCCCCAACGTTTATTCATTTTCGAGAGAGAGAGACAGAGCATGAGCAGGGGAGGGGCAAAGAAAGAGGGAGAGAGAGAATCCCAAGCAGGCTCCAGGCTCTGAGCTGTCAGCACAGAGCCCGATGCAGGGCTCAAACCCATGAAACGTGAGATCATGACCTGAGCTGATGTCAGATGCTTAACCAACTGAGCCACCCAGGTGCCCCACTTTATCTTCAATTTTTGAAAATGTAAATGTTGAAGAATATGTTAGTACTAATAAAGGCAGCCTTTGGTTACAAATGTAAATGTGAAATACACATAATTAATATTTTTTAGTATTTCAGTGAATCTGAGAGAAGAATGGTAGGCAGGCAGACATTGAATTTTCAAATACTGATACACCAGTGTTTTAAGAGTCACAAGTGTTCATAGCAGCACTCTCAACAATAGCTAAGACATGGAAAGAGCCTAAGTGTCCATCAACGGACAAATGGATCAAGAAGATGTGGTTTATCTATACCATGGAATACTACATGGCAATGAGAAACAATGAAATCTGGCCATGTGTAGCAACATGGATGGACCTTGAGGGTGTTATGCTTAGCGAAATAAGTCAGGCAGAGAAGGACAAATATCATATGTTTGCACGTATAGGAGGATTGGGAGGAACTTAACAGAGGACCGTGGGGAAGAAGAAGGGGAAAAAATGAGGGCCATGGGGGAGAAGAAGGGGGGAAATGGTGGGGGAAAGGGAGAGAGGCAAACCATGAGAGACTCTTGAATGCTGAGAAACAAACTGAGGACTGATAGATGTGGGGGGGAGGTGGGAGATGGGCATGGAGGAGGGCACTTCTGGGGATGAGCACAGTTGTTATATGGAAACCAACTTGACAATAAACTATTTGTAAAAAAAAAAAATTAAATTAAAAAAAAGAGTCACAAGTAGGTACCTAAGGAAATAATGGAAAGAGTAAAACAGGTCATTCTTGCATTTGATGCATGAGAATTTAGGTTGACTATAGAATCAAACTCCCACTAAGGATGACTCCCTAGCAATTCATTCTAAGACTTAGTATAAGACCTTTATTAACACCTTTCATATAAGACACCTATTTTTTTTTAAGTTTTTATTTATTTTGAGAGAGAGAGAGTGCAAGCAGGAGAGTAGCAGAGAGAGGGGGGTGGACAGAATCTCAAGCAGGCTCCACACTGCTAGTGCAGAGCCCAATGTGGGACTCAAACTCACAGACTAGTAACACACCTATTCTTAAATGAGCACTTATCACATTATTGACCTGAACCAATACAAATAGGCCAATGGCTAAGGGCAATAAAGTCTATACTTCTGAAGATCATTTGTATTTTTTTAAAATTTTTAACATTTATTTATTATTGACAGACAATGAGAGACAGAGCACGAGCAGGGGAGGGTCAGAGAGGGAGGGAGACACAGAATCTGAAGCAGGCCCCAGGCTCTGAGCTGTCAGCACAGAGCCCGAGGTGGGGCTCAAATTCACAAACCGCGAGATCATGACCTGAGACGAAGTCAGATGCTTAACCAACTGAGCCACCCAGGTGCCCCAGATCATTTGTTATTTTTGCGGACTCTTTGGGCAAAGTCCATAAGGATATGAAGAATAGAGGGACCAAAAATCAAAATATAAACACCACAACCAAAAAACCCATTAGCAAAAGAAAACAAAATATTAAAGCATAAGATCACCTTCATTGATATTCTCACCAGCCAGAATTCCCATACTTATATGATTCTCCACCTCTGTTATCTGTAACATTCTGGAGTATTAGAAGGAACTAGTACTTTACAGAGGCGAATATGTTTCCTTCCAAATGCTCTAAGTGGGGAAAAACCTGTAATGAACAACAACAACAACAGAAAACTACACACATACTTCATATACATACAAAAAGGCAAATACAGTGACAAAATGGTTAGACTAAAGAAAGCATGTGACTGAGAGAAAAATGTATTAGTAGCATAGGTTAAAAAATAATTTTACTGGGGCGCCTGGGTGGCTTAGTCGGTTAAGCGTCCGACTTTCCGACTTTCGCTTAGGTCATGATCTCGCGGTTTGTGGGTTCGAGCCCCGCGTCGGGCTCTGTGCTGACTGCCAGCTCGGAGCGTGGAGGCTGTTTCAGTCTGTGACTCCCTCTCTCTCTGACCCTCCCCTGCTCACGCTGTCTCTCTTTCCTAGAAATAAATAAAACATTTAAAAAAAAATTTTTACTTTCCTTGGGGGAAGTGCCTTAATTTTTCTTTCCTTTGTGAGGACACTAAGCTAGAATGACATAAAGGTTCACTTCCGGGATGTATTTATTGTCCAGGACATTATTTATAGGTATGTGTCTGTGTATGTACATGAAATCTATTGTAGCATATAAAGGATATATGTTTAACCAAAAGGAAGAAAATAAGTGTACGTTTCTTATTTAGAAGTCAGTTCACAGTTGCATTATCAAATCTAATCACTGCTGGTTTGATATAAATTTTATTGCTTTGTTAGTGAATTGGCTTTTAGAAAATATTTTTATAGTTCTACAGGCAAAACAAATGTATGTCAATTTCTTAGGCAAGCAAGATTTCAGGGTTAGAATATATTCTTAAATGAATAATTTCTGAATCATTACTTAATTTATAAGGAATTTACGATTAGGACCTTCATTAATAACTATGCATTCATTAATAAATATATCACTGTTGTGCTTTGTTAAGGCACTGGCCTTATATATGTATATATACATATTACATATGCTATAAAGTACATAGCATACAAACTAAAGGCAAAAAGAAGAAACTAGCTTAAAACTAGAATCTGACTTGAAACAGTCTCTGCTCAAAATGTATTTTCCAAGTTAGTGATAAGTCCACTATGTAAAAACCTACAATTTTTAAAAATGTTTGTTTTTGAGAGAGAGAGAGAGAGAGAGAGAGCAAATGGGGGAGAGAAGGGTGGGGGGCAGAGGATCTGAAACAGGCTCTGCACATTCAGCAGAGCAGAGCCGTAAGACCTTGACCTGGACCAAATCAGACACTTAACCAACTGAGTCACTCATTTACAATTTAAATGAATTTCGGTACCATGCTTAAGAGATACACAAACTATTCACCAATTTAGAAGTCTGTTTTGGTCTGGTTTTCTTCTCTTCTAGGAACTGGTTTTTAGCAACGAGAACAAGGAACCCTACTCCCCAGGGCTAGAAAGCAGAAAAAAAACCCATAAGTGTTTGAGCACAAAGGGACAGTTTGGGTCTCAGGTAAGAATGGTCAGGGCCAATAACAACAGAGGAAAGGACAAAAGAAAAATATTAGTAGCAGCATCACATAAGAAAAACTGGAGTCAGCAAGGAAGTCGGTAACTCTAAATGAGTAGACATCTGTTAAGTCAGGGTGGTTTTACTATTGCCCCAACCCAAACAGGAATGAGTTTAAGAAACAACTTTATTTTACAAGTGAAAATTTGGAAAAGTAACACAAATGACAACACCAGCAACAAAAAGGAACAAGATACCTCTGGTCATTATGATGGGGTGTTTTCTTGATTAAAAAGTATGATGAAAAAGTACAGACTATTTGTTGGACCAATCAGTGGTTAGTTCTTAATTTGAAACTGAAATTTATATAATAAGATTTAGACTAAAAAAATCTTGAAGAAAAACTTTACATATTTACAATCCCAATGCAGTCTGGCCTGCCTGTGTGCACCACTTAGCAGGCCATAGGAAAAAATCTCTGGAGTCAGCCCACCGGATCATTAGCTATAGAGCCTCTGGCTAGACCTCAAGCTTTACAGGCATACTCCCCGTGGCTGGATATCTTTTCCTTGAAATGCTAGCATACGTTATTGTTATTCTATCATTACTTCCCTGCGGCTAGGAATTGCATCCTTTCCCCCAAATCTAGTAGCCTAATGAGAGATATGTTGAATAGACAGGGATGGGAGAGAGATGAAGACTTGCATTCCACAATGTTAGCAACCAACAATAGGACATTCTGAAAACAATTTCAGAAAAAGCAGAGAACCATGTTTAAAAAGTCAAGACTGATCACCCAACCTCTGTGGACCCTGGGGACCATAAATTAACTTTAACCCATAAACTTAATCAGTTGCCTTCACCCATAGACAGATTTTCAGCTGTGCCAAAACATATGCAGGCGCATCCCCTGCTCATACAAGCAACATTTAGCTGCATCTCTTCAAAATAACAAATATACACTTATATTTGAGAATGGTAATAATATGAAATTGTAAGATATAATTCATGTATTAAAACATACTTTTATATTATATAGCAATATACATTTGATGGATATTTTAGTTTATTATTCTACTCTTGGTTTTGTTCTTTATATATGCCTGGAAAGAAATTTTAAGCAAAGTTTTAAGTGGAAATATTTAAATGTTCCATTACTTGCTACTACTGGAAAACGCAGTCATTTGGTTATTATGGAAATATCTGCAAATAATTAAAACTCCTGAAATATACCATAGAAGATATAACATGATTCCTTCCTTCCCTCTTCCTTTATCCTGAGGGAAGAGCTAGTAAGCAGAAGCTTTAATTTCTAACAGGTTAGAAAAAGGAATCTTACACTTCTACTAAATTGAAAGTTCTGTCATTAAATGCCTATGTTTTTAAGTCACTCGGTTTCCTAAATACTTCAATGGAATCAGCAGTTATAGATCCAACCCCAACTCCAAGACTGGAACGTCGTAATGATAGTTCCAAGGCAGAAATCTGACGTAACTCTTTACGACACAGCTTTACAGACGTGACACCTTGAAGCTGTCCTGAATTTCCCACTGGCTGCATTTGGGATGAAGGTCGACTATGAGATTTTGTAAAATGATACTCATCAATTTTTTTATCTTCATTGTTTAACAAATGTCCACTAGTGGGTGCTAAAGAGCTACAGATTCGAGGTAATTCTGGGTCCTCTTCCCAGAGCTTCTGATTCAGTTGTGTTCTTAAACTGTTTGTTGAACTGTCTAATTCTCTTTCTCTTCCACTTAATTTCATATTTTCAGTTCTGGATGCCCATTTTAATTCTTCTGGAACTATGACTGCTTCTTCAGGGTTCAGTACTCCATCTCCAGCATCACGATCTTAAAAATAACGCAAAAAGCAAAAAAAAAAAAAAATTAGAGATTTCCTCAAAAACAGGTATTTTAATGGTATCGTAACATTATTATCACTCACTATAAATGATGTCTTTCAGATTTTTTAAGTGACTTTTTTAGACAAACAAGTGTGAATATGAATTATTATTTCACTTATCAATACTTTGCATGTGAATAACTGAGAACTTTTAATTCATGGAACGAAGTTGAAAAAGTCACCTACCGATTCAGTTTTTCCCTGGATTTGGACCTCTCTGGTGCCCTTCCACGCCTGCCCTCCACTGGGCTTACCACTGTGAATCACAGTCCAAACCTTTCCTAAGTGAAGCCAGCACTGGAGAATACTGGCTCTATGTCTAGGGAATCATTTAGGACATGGCACCATGTGTGTGAAAATCTAGTGTTGGTTAGAACTCCTGGCATGATGGCAGGGTTCTGCTCTCTCAGGGCATTCTGGGGGTCCACCATCAAAATGGAGATGATAGTGGGGGTACCCTGCTGGACTGACGGACTCAAGGAGTGAGTGATCAAAGCTAGAGGTCTTCAAATCATAGCATTATCTAATATCAAAGATAAAAATTTACTTAACAGAAGTCCATAGAGGCCCTAGTCCTAATATTATGAAAAATGCTAGCTCTAACATACAGTGGCATGTGATTGGTACACTTTTTGTCCTAGGAATACCAAATTTAAAAACAGAAATTGCACACTGGCAGCTCCCAAGCCAAATATGGCCCACAGATGTGTTTTACTTAGCCTATGAAACAAATGTGACCCCAACATTTTATTTTCATTATTTTTCTTTACTTTATTTTATTTATTTTATTTTTTGGTTTTGATCATTTTTTTTTCTTTTTAAGCCCTAAGTTGGAAAGTTTCATATAAAAATATAAATTTCTGGGGCACCTGGGTAGCTCAGTTGGTTGAGCGTCTGACTCTTGATTTTGGTTCAGGTCATGATCTCATGGTCATTATCCCACGTTGGGCTCTACACTGAGTGTGCAGCCTGCTTCGGAGCCTCTCTCTCCCTCTCTCTGCCCTTTCTCCACTTGCTTTCTCTCTCTCTCTCAAAGTAAATAAGTAAATTAAAAAAAAAAAGACTACTATCAAAAACCAATGAACTGAATACCAAGACACTATGTATTAAGGATACTGATTACTAAACGTATAATACTTTTTAGGGAATTCAGAATTTGATATATTTAAGTTGCTGTATTTATAATTCAAGCAAACCATGTTTAATGTCATTAATGGAGGGTAGTATTTTGAGATAGCATATATAATACAAGCTATACCTCAAATATGATTCCAACTGTAACTTTTTTAACATTTGTATGGGGACAATATTGAAAAGAATTATGCTAAATGTTAATGGTGGTGGGTAAAATTATTGATGCCTTTTTTTTGGCTTTTTTTTCCTATATTTTCCAATTTTTCTGCAATAACTATATTACTTTTTAGAGCCAAAAAACAAAAGTATGTAAGATCTTTCTAGGTGGGAGAGCAAGTTAGCTAAAATAATATCTTCAACATTACTAACAAGACTAGACTTTTTAGGTCATCTGGGTGTCTCAGACAATGGAGCATGTGACTCTTGATCTTGGGTTCGTGAGTTTGAGGCCTACAAGAATTTACTTAAAGTAAATTTACTTAAAAACGGATAAACAAATAAAAAAGACTAGACTTCCCAAGTAAGTTGGTCAGACAGGTGTCATCACTTTATATATTTTCAAGATTCTTTAACTTTTTTCAAAGTTTTTTGCATTTGTCTCACTGAGGAGCAGGACAAGAATCCAAGACCAGGATTAAACCTCTGTACCACCATACACCACACTGGCATTTTAAGAGATGTCTAGCTGACTCAGTAATATAAACATGGGACACTGAAACACTAAATACCTAATTTCAGATAGCTTGAGTTTGAAAGTGGATTTTTTTAAAGCTAAAATGGCCTTATCTGATTGTTCTGTTTACACTTAATACCTGTTTCCATTTTAATTTTTTATAAGTCATGTTCAAGTGAAAGGTTCAGCTATATAGTGCAGGCAGTATTTCAAGTAAATGTTTACATTATATCAGTACCTGTGCATTACTACATTGAAAATCAAAAACTATAGTGTCTGGCAGGATCGGCCCATGTGTATCACATTTCTATCTAAGACAACTTTTATTCTAGAATACTGAACGGGGAGTCGTAAGACAAAGGACCTTAGACCATGTTCTAATTACTGTTGTATTTGTAAGTTACTTGACCTAAGTTTCAATTCTCTTCTCTAAAAACGGGATTAGCAGACACTGGCCCGCCCTGAGTTTGAGGGTTAAATGAACTACTCACGAAAATGTCTATAAATATCATTAAGTATAAGGTAGCATTAGAACTACTTTTCTAAGATACTACTGTTTTAAACTTTAAAGTGATGTTAATTCTGCTTACATTATATATTCAGCATGTATCTTTTCAATATGCATACATATAATGTTTCATTGGTCTCTTTACAACCCTGTTGTAGCTGCCTTTAAGTGGTCTTCTTTATAGGTACAAAATAGGTCTATGTTCCTAAAAGGTTGTGAAATTAACTTTGTATGAGCCTTACTTACTAGAATACTTTCTCTAAAAGAAGGCTAATTCTTTTATGAAACATAAAATATATTATTTTAGAAACACTGCTTCTTTTCTAATTGGCAGACTTAAAGAGGGTCTATTTTAATCACGGCACTTTCTACTTTTGCAAGGTTTTGTATCATTTCATTTAGGAAGGTGCTATTTCTACATAACTACATACAATTAGGCAAGAAAGTATCTTTGTCTCAACAGTGAGTTTTAGTATATTTTTGAATTTCAAGAGGTCATAGTGAAAAAGACCTGACCGATCTTAGAAATAAACCTTTATTTTTATTATTCACTATTTATTTTACATTTTTTGTGATAATCAGAAGGCTTAATTTATGATAATATAGGAAACAACAGCTATCTTAGATTACAGGGTTACTTTAAGTAAGGAGATACAAAAGTCCATGGCACATGCTAGCCAATCAATATGTGACGTTTCCTGTACACATTTACATTTGTTTCTTGATTCACTTCCCCTGTGGTTCTGTATCATATGTAGACTAGATAATTAAAAAAAAAAATTAAAAAAATTTAATTCGGTATAGTTAACACACAATGTTGTATTATTTGTAAGTGCACAATATAGTGATTCAACAATTCTATATACTGCTATGGTAAGTGTACTCCTAATCTCCTTTACCTATGTTACCCATTCCCCACCAACCTCCCCCGTGGTGACAACCAGTTTGTTCTCTGTAGCTAAGAGTCTGGTTTTTTTGGTTTGTCTCTTTTTTCCAAACATTTGTTTTGTTTCTTAAATTCCACATATGAGTGAGATCATATGGTATTTGTCTTTTTCTGACTTTTTTCACTTAGCATTATATTCTCTAGATCCATCCATGTCCTTGCAAATGGCAAGATTCCATTCCATTCCTTTTTATGGCTGAGGAATATTACATGGTATGTGTGTATGGGTGTATATATATATAGTGTATGTGATACACATACACATACACACTTACCCCATGATATATATATGTATACTGGACACTTGGGTTGATTCCATAATATGGCTATTGTAAATAATGCTGCAATAAACATAAGGGTGCATATATCTTTCTCAATTAGTATCTTCAAACTTTTGGGTAAATACCCTGTAGTGTAATTACTGGATCATACAGTAATTCTATTTTTAATCTGAGGAAACTCCTAACTGTTGAGGAACTCCACAGTGGCTGCACCAGTCTGCATTCCCACCAAGAGTGCATGAGGGTTCCTTCTTCTCGGCATCCTCGCCAATACTTGCTGTTTCTTGTGTTGTTGATTTTAATATTACATATAGTTCCTGAAAGGTGTGAAGTGATACCACATTGTGGTTTTGATATGCATTTCCCTGATGATCAGGACTATATGACTTTTTCTGTTTATAGAGACCAATACAAATATCGAATTCTAAATAACCAAATCTACTGGGAAAGGCTAAAACTCCAAGTCAGTCACCAAATACTAGATACACCAAATACTGTTAGTGTGACAAGTAGGTAACACTAAAGGTCTTACGTTCAGATGGTACTAGTTGCTGCCGAACTGTTTCCCCTACCAATTCCTTAAGTTTCTTCTTAAGATCTCTGCTAGTTTTCTTATAGAAATAAAGATCTTTTTCCAGCTGCTGGATTTTATCTTCATATGTTTTTAAAGTTTCCATAATGCCTTCCCCATCTTGCTCTATGAAATAGAAATTTACATTTCAAGTCAGTTTAAAATAAATGGCTGAAAATTATATTCTAACATAGTCTCCAGACTATATTTAATGGGTCAGAAGTATGTTACCTGTATTTGTTACCTGAATGGATTTGTTATCAGCAACAACTTGGATTCTTCTAGCCTTAGTCACCTCTCCACCCTACCCTTACCAACTACCACATTTTCACAACTCATAACCACTTTTTGAGTAGCACTCACTAGATGTATTCTTAGAACAGCAGAAATAAGGTATTTTCCATTAAAAAAAAATCATGTTTGGAACCTGTCCATCAGTTGCATCAATATCTTATTTAAAGTTCCTATCAGGAACAGTGGATAGATGGAAAGTCACAGGCCCGAGAAATCTACAGCCAAGCCTCCATCCCTTAAAAAAAAAACCAAAAACCTGTCAAAAGAGGCTAGAAAGATTAAATGGCAAAGGCAAATATCCATACAAAAAGAGGGGAAATAGCATAAGTTGTAGTTTATGCTACAATAGAACTTAAAGCTTCTTATTAATATTTGTGAATATCTAATAAATTGTCCCTATTGGGTATGTTTTAGAACCAGTAAAACCTAGTTATTGACCTTCTGAAAGTAAGTACTTTCAGACCTACTCTTTCCTACTGGTAAATTTATAAAATGGTCCTACTGTTTGTAATGATCCTTTGTTTTAACTGGCTGTTTTGAAAAATTTGATCTAAGTATACTGGATATTTTTAATCAACCCATTATTTCTTAATTAGAAGTATTTTAGGGGCACCTGGGTGGCTCAGGTGGTTAAGCATCTGGCTCTTGACTTCAGCTCAGGTCATGATTTCACAGTTCAAGAGATAGAGCCTCTTGTCAGGCTCTGACTCTCTTTCCCTCTCTCTGCTCCTCCCCTGCTCACTGGCGTACTCTCTCTCTCTCAAAAGTAAATAAAAACTTTAAAAAAAAATACATTAAATCAAGGGCACCTGGCTAGCTCAGTGTAGTGTGCAACTCTTGATTTTGAGGTGGTGAGTTCAAGCCCCATATTCGATATAGAGATTAGTTAAAAAAAATCTTTAAAACAATCTTTTAGGGGCACCTGGGTGGCTCAGTCGGTTGGGCGTCCGACTTCGGCTCAGGTCATGATCTCAGGGTTCATGGGTTCGAGCCTAGCATTGGGCTCTGTGCTGACAGCTAACCCAGAGCCTGGAGCCTGCTTTGGATTCTGTATCTCCCTCTGTCTCTGCCCTCCCCTGCTCACGCTCTCTCTCAGAAATAAATAAAACATTAAAAAAATTTTTTTAACCTTTTATAAATACTTGAAATTAATAATACCATAAATAAGAATCCTCATAAAGAATACATATATGTTGCAGCATCTGGGTGGCTCAGCCAGTTAAGCATCCAACTCTTGATTTTGGCTCAGGTTGTGATCTCACAGTTCATGAGACTAAGCCCCACATCAGGCTGTGTGGTGACAGTGTGGAGCCTGCTTGGCATTCTCTCCCTCTCTCTCTGGCCCCTCCCCCATGTGTGTGTGCATTCTCTCTCTCTCTCTCTCAGAATAAATATTAAAGAGTATCATATATGTCAATTTTATACACCATATCCAGTTGAAATTAGAAAATTCATAAATTATTAACATTTTGTTATGAAAAACTTACCCCAGCTATAGAAATGAATGATTTTTAAAATGTTCTTAAATGTTCTTATTTGGCTGTAGTATGATGTTTTGTGCCTATCACTTGAAAAACACATTAAAAATTCTAATAAGGGGCGCCTGGGTGGCTCAGTCAGTTGAGCGTCTGACTCTTGATTTTGGCTCAGGTCATGATCCCAGGGTCATGGGATCAAGTCCTGCATTAGGCTCCTTGCTGAGGGTGGATCCTGCTTAGGATTCTCTCTCCCTCTGCCCCCTCCCCGACTCACATGTTCTCTCTGTCTCTCTCTAAAAACAAACAAAACAAAAAAGAACCCCAAAAATCTGTTAAAATATCACTTTATAGAGATTTAAGACAGAACTAAAGTAAGGTAAGGAGAACATGTTTGAAAGAAGTGATGTATAGATCCTGTCAAGGAAATCCTGGCATCAGACAACCGCTTGCTAATTAACTGGTTATAGAATTAACTAAGAGGCAAATTGCTTCAACACTCAAATTTATATATTTCCCAATTTTCTGCTGACTCAGGTTGTTTCTCCAATGTTTAACCCATTTCCAGCTATAGATTCACAAGAACCAAGTCTAAGCAGCTAAGCAGCCTGGATTGACGCATTACCAGTATTGCCAGGCAGCGCTTTTATTTCCATAGCAACTATGTACTGGCCAAATGTCCAGGTAACATGAAGACCAACTGCTGTGACCGCTCTTTCCACACCAGGGTTGATGGCTGAACTACTGTGCACTGATTAACAGTATGTGTCCATCGATGCTAGACTAATTTTTACCTAAGATATAATCTTAATGCATAAAATTTACAACTAACTGAAAATTATAACAAATATAACTAGAAATCTGACGGAACCTATCACTTTAATTTTCTGGAGGGAAAATAATTTAAATATCAAGTTACTACATCCTTGGGAGATAGAAACTTTTCAACTGTGCACCACAAAGCTAGAAATCATCCCAAATTTGTACATAAAAAATAGACCAACAACAGGGCACCCCGATGGCTCAGTAGGTTAAGTGTCCGACTCTTGATTTGGCTTAGGTTATGATCTCAGGGTTCATGAGATCTAACCCTGCATCAGGATCTGTGCTGATAGTGTGGAGCCTGCTTGGAATTCTCCCTTCCTGTCTCTCTCTGCCCCTCCCCCACTCATGCTCACTCTCTCTCAAGATAAATAAATAAACTTAAAAAAAAAATAGCCCAACAACAAACTGAGGGGAGTTCTTATGTGTAGCACTGGGGACAGTCAGAGGGATGGCATTTCAAGCATGAATAGCCCTACATCAAAGTCAACTATCCCCATGTGTGGTAAACACGTAAAGCACAAAAACAAGTATAAGTAGTAACTATTTACTCATGTTGGGCTTTTCACTGATCAAATTCCATCCCATCTTCCTTTCCTAGCCCCTCTGACACATCATCTTTCCACAACTGACCAGAGGGGACAGGTACCTTTAAAATGATGTAACAGCAGTTGGAGTTTTTGCTCATGTTCCTTTTGCTGGACAGTCAGTCTCCGGTCACACTGCAATTTCAGATGTTCCAGTGCAGATTCCAACTCACGAACCAGATTATCCTGTTCCAGAACCTTCATTTTAATTTCTTCATTCTGTAACTGCAGTTTCCGTTCAGTTTCTCGCAAACTGACCACCTAGCAAAGACATTTTTTTTTTGACCTTTTAAATTTGTCTTAAATAGCCTAATATAATAAGCTACTTCTCAGGCTACCTAAAGAACTCCCTTAATCCCCATGGAATAACTAAGCGAATGTTTTATAACATACCCACAAAATAACCTCATAGCCTTTTGAGCTTGTTAAGATTCTGAATTGGTTACAAGCTTCATTTTAAATATAATGTGGCTTGATCACCCCCTCCATCATCTCTCAGATGAGGTCTCTGCAGTTTACATTTACAATCCTATAACTATTTCTCTAGTCTAAGAAGGTAACAGGAACCTAAAGACTCTTGTAACATCTAGGTAACGCCCAGTTTTAACTCCAAAATGGATGTTTAATATAAGTAACAGACTTCTTAAAAACTGTAAATACAGAGTTCAGTCTCAAGACTGTGCATTTAGACCAATGGGTTCTTCTCTGCACTGCTATGAAGTGACAATACTTCAATGTATGTGACAGAACTTGCTAATGTAATGACCTTCTCTCTAGAAAGAAATACTCAGGTTCCCAGGGACAGAAAACCCACTGACCTTGGCCTGGGTGCTCTGGGTTAAGAACCCATGCTCTAAAAGTATCACAAAAGAGCTCTCTATATCAGAGCCTCAGACAGCACCGCACCATTTTTCTGCCCTTCAGACATGCAGTGATAAGGAGGCACTCTGATCAATGACAGTAGCTTACTGGGGCACCTGGGTGGCTCAGTCGGCTGAAGGTCCGACTTCGGCTCAGGTCATGATCTCACGGTTTGTGGGTTCGAGCCCCGTGTTGGGCTTTGTGCTGACAGCGCAGAGCCTGCCTAGGATTCAATGTCTCCCTCTCTGCCCCTCCTCCATGCTCACTCTCTCTCTCTCAAAAATAAAACAAAAAATTTTTAAAAAATGATAGTAGTTTACTACTGACAGTCATTATCCAAAGGAGGGCTGGGTATAACATTTCCATTAATGTTTTCATCTTTATTTCACTTGTCTAACAGAACTAGAACTTTATTTTAAAACTCCAGTGTTTTATTTTTCGCTCATTGTCTGATATTCCCTTAAACTGAATATACCTTTCAGAGAAAAGAGTTGTCTGCTTAACACTTCATCATCTATACCTGAAGAGAAGGTATGATTCAGGTTAATGCTAAAATCTACTATTATTATCTTCATTTCAGTTCACAGGTATGATGATAACGTACAGTATCCCCCACCCTACAGCAACCAAAGGAAGGGAACCCAAAATTGGAGGGCCCTTGATTTTTCACGAATGCTGAGTAGCAATAAGCAAATCTAGAAAATATCCAGGAAATAGAAACTGAGGAAGAGAACTTGAATTCTTTGGTTTTTAAAACTATTTCAAAAAGCCCTTCTTTCAAAAGGCCCTTCCAACTTTAAGAACCTCTGAAGTTAGGCCTACATATGTGGACATGCACTAAGCTTTCAGATAATTACACTCGGTACTGGGAACAGAAATCATGCTTAAATGTGTAGTTATACCATCAGATTTTTTAGGCCTTTCAATTTCTTAAATGTGAGACATATAAGCAGCCTGACCCCCTTTATAAGAAAAGCCTCTGTCCGTCAGGAACAAACCTTATTGAAATATCTGAAAAGAATAGCTCTAATCTCAACAGGACTCAGGCAAATTAGTTTTTCCAAGACATTTGCTTCACTATGAGAGAGGTTTCTGAATGAAGCTCTGAGCAAGTTCTGGCGACTCCGGATACTTTCATTCTTGTATTCAATTGCCGCTTCCAAAGCTTCAATCCCTTCTTCAAGTTGGAAAAGAACATGTTCTTCCTAGATATAATAGAAATCACCCATTTTAAATGAAATACTACAACTTGGACTTGGTCATACACTGAGATCTCACTATGCTATCAGAGTCTAAGAAACATTACCATTCGTCTACTAAATTTTAATAATGTTTTTTTAGCGCCTGCAATGCTACACAGTACACTATGTGTATACACACATATATAAAACATACAGTCACTGAATCCTTGCAATAAACTTTGTGTAGTAAAATGGAAGAGGCAAAATCTAGCTGAGTTATGAAACGTCCCAAGGTCACACGGCAAATGCTGATAACCAGGGAATACACTTGAACAAAGCCTCAGCCTCCAGGACTGGCACTATTGCCATGTGTCTCCCTCCACAGCTCCTAAAGTGTACATCATGTGTCAGAGAGATCTGAAGATTCCCTGGTATCCCTTCAAGGATCTATCAAAATAATAGACTTCCAGGAGAGAAAGATGAAATAGATTTAGAATAAATTCTTAAGGACTTGTCATCAGAAGAGAGTCTCTTAGGGAAAAAAAGAAAAGAGTATGGATTAAAAAAAGTAGTGAGGAGGGGCGCCCGGGTGGCGTAGTTGGTTAAGCGTCCAACTTTCGCTCGGGTCATGATCTCGTGGTTCGTGGGTTCGAGCCCCGCGTCGGGCTCTGTGCTGACTGCCAGCTCAGAGCCTGGAGCCTGTTTCAGTCTGTGACTCCCTCTCTCTCTAACCCTCCCCTGCTCACGCTGTCTCTCTCTCTCTCTCCTAGAAATAAATAAAAGATTTAAAAAAAAAAAAAAAAGTAGTGAGGAAAAAAAAAAGTAGTGAGGATTTAAGGACATGAAACATTTCATAAAATTCCTATGAGATGTCACTATGGGGCAAACAAAGGCATTAAACATGGCGGCGGTACGTTTTTTCATATGCTACAGAAGATTTCCTTCGTAGGGGAAAAAACCCACAACAAACCTGGTGAATCTCTGTCAATTCTTTGGACGTTTCAAGCACATCATATTTGGAGTGTCCAAATTTCTGGTAAGAAATTATTCCGGACTTGGTGAGACTTGGATAAGATATTTCTGTATACGTGTATGTGTGGTGGAGGTTACCATAACTTTGAGTTCCTTGAAGGCAGACCATCTTGGCCATACTCAAGTCCATATTGCCTAGCCCAGTACCTTTCATATAGTTTAAACTATATGAGCACAGCCTACTTTGGAGTGACACTAAAAAGAACACTGAGGAAGAAGGCTGCCTGGAAGCCCACCTGGCTGATGGAACCCCACTAATTGTAGGAGGCTCATCATTCCCTCAAACCGATCCAGACGGGCCGCTACACAGGTATTATGCATTGTGCTGTTTTTCCTACAAAACCCTAATGTTTTTTAGTTATAGAATTCTACATGAAAGTTGCTCATTCCCTTCTCCATGCCTTATTTATGGTGTTCTATCTACAACGGCCTTCTCTCTTGTATCTGTCAATATCATGGTTTTCCTAATTCAGCTCAAGTTTCTAATTCACCAAAGTTGCCTTGATGAATCTTCCCCCCACCCCCAGATGATCACTGCATTGCTTTGTTTAAACAATATACTAAGTATACTTTTATTACATTATCATAACTTGCTTCTTTTAATGTTCTTGAGGGTTTAGAGTTTTCTTAGATTTTTCTCTTTTCCATAGAAAAGAGTATGAATTTCTCAAAAAAGCATAATGCTTTTTACTGTTTTGATTTCTTCCATAGGGCCCGGTAATGGTCTTGGGCCGGCAAGAATTCCTTAAATACTAATATTATATTTTGCAGTATAGACCTTAGACCTTCATACCTTTAGATCTACAAGGCCAAGCTCCAATTTAACAGCCCCAGGACAGTCTGATTCTGTGATCCTTTCAGCTACTCGTGTTATGAAACTGGGCAGTGAAGTTTATAATGCCATGTAGCCCCCAATCAACTTAGCCTTCAATACCTTTCATCCATGCAGTGAACAACAATTTCATTTATGAAATCCTTGCTCCCGTTCCTTCTTAACCAGCCCCCTTAACTTCCATCTTCCATTTGCTCCAATCTAAAACCGTACAAGATCCGACAAGATGTGTGATTCCCAGATACTCACTTTCTCTTAGCAATTTTCTCTTGCTTTGGTCATGACAGGACAGCAACAACAAATATTTGCAGAGAGGGGCGTGTGGGGAGCTCAGCTGGTTAAGCGTCCGACTCTTGATCTTGGCTCAGGTCATGATCTCACAGTTCGTGAGTTTGAGTCCCACGTCACATCTGGCTCTGTGCTGACAATGCAGAGCCTGCTTGGGATTCTGTCTCTCCCTCTCTGTGCCCCTCCCCTGCTTGTTCGCTCTCTCTCCTCTCAAAATAAATCAATAAACAAATAATATTTGTAGAGAAAATTTAGGCTCAAGAATTCATACTTGTCTGATAAAGTTAAGGGATAAGTATCATTCCTAACTGATGTAAACTTTTGAAAAAAGACAAAGTCTGGGGCAATTGTAACAGCCAATAAATGTACTATCTTTTACACTGTTAAAAAAAAAAAAAAAAAAGGTGAAAGGAGCCATAAGCTCCCCTAATGAAAACTGCAACTCAAAGGTATTTTTATTGGGATTTGAGTTCTTTCCATCTACTTGGCTGGACTATGTTCCTGCAGGTTGGGCCTTTTTGAAGGAATTAACCCTTAATGTCCAGTCATCCATGTATGTAATGAATTACCTCATATCATTCAGGAAAGATTCAGAGACAGGACGTAGGTGCTCTCTTTGGAAGAACAAAGGAAAAAAGTTCCTCAAACCATCTGTGTTCTGTGATGTCAGATGAGAAGCCTCAGCTGAGAAAGGCCCTACTCAAGGAAAGTGTTAGTTTCCCAGTCCCTGGCAATGCTGGTAGAGGGCCATTTTCACGGACCCCTGTGTGAGAATATCATGGTCTCTGGTCAAGCATGGCTGATGGCGCCTAACGGGTGCCAGCTAAACTCATGACATCTGACAAAATCTCAAGGAAACAAAGTTTACCAGATTTATAATTTTTAGGTGTCATTAACAAAGATGGAGGAAGTCATCCAAGTGACCCATCATAGAGCACTTCCAGTTCTAAAGAGTACTGACTTACTTCAGGTGACAACACACTACCATTTTTAAGTTTCTCGTCCACACTGTCTCTTCGTCTCTGTAGCTGATCCTTTTCTTTCTGGAGGGCCTGAACTTGCTCGGAAATCTTTATTTTCTCCTCAGCCGTGCTGTGTTGAAGCTCTACATTCTTTTCAGACAACTCTTGGTCCAACAAGCTCAGGCGAGTTGATATTTTCAAACTATCTGTGCTTAAGACCTAAAAAGACACAATCAACCAAACACCCCAAAAACAGTTACTAGAAACCCAAACTGCATATAAATTAGAAAAAACAGAAAAAAAGTTACTAACTGAATATATTTTTAGCTTCCACATTATTATTTTCTCTTATGGAGTTTTTTTTTTGGGGGGGGTCATTTTTTAAAAATCTTAAGTTGAATGTGTTTTTTGTTTTTGTTTTTTTTTAAATGGAGATTCCAATGATGAATTTATTGCCAAGTATTGCTTGGCTATATCAGACTATAAAATATTGGTTTTAAGAAGTAGTAATTTTCTTTTTTATTATTTTCTAAATTATCCTTGGCCTGTTACATAGTTATATGGCCTGTAACTATATTATGAGTTCCTTAAAGGTTGAGATTCAGTTTATTGTTGTTTAAACATGTAATTTATTTCTACTCTTATTTCATTCTGGTCAGAAAATATGGCTAATGAGAGTAATGGAGAGCTTCATTATGGACTAACTTAAAAGAATTTTTTTTAAGAAAAAAAATTTTTTTAAATATTTATTTATTTTTGAGAGTGGGGGAGGTGGAGAGAAGGTAGGGGGAGGACAGAGGATCCAAAGCAGACTCTGTGCTGACCACAGACAGCCTGATATGGGGCTTGATCTCATGAACCGGGAGATCATGACCCAAGCCAAAGTCGGACGCTCAACCGACTGAGCCACCGGGGCGCCTGGGTGGCTCGTTTGGTTAAGTATCCAGCTCTTGATTTTGGCTCAGGTCATGATCTAACAGTTGGTGAGACTGAGCCCCATATCGGGCTCTATGCTGGCAGTGTGGAGCCTGCTTGGGATTCGCTCTGCCTTCTTCTCTCTCACCCCTCCCTGGCTCGTGCTTGCTCTTTCTCTCTCAAAATAAACAAACATTTAAAGAAATTCTTAAAATAGTTTTTCATCTAAGTAATTATATGTATATATACCACAGGATTATAAGTTTTTAAAAAAAGCAGTCTCCCTACCCCACCCAGAAACAACCATCTTCAACCTTTCTAGCTATTTCTGCTTGTGTTAATGTCCATGTTTTTAAATAACATTACGCATTTCAGATACTGCCCACGGATGGACTATTATGGAAGATAAGCACTTGGCACTATTATGCCTCCTCTACTTCCCTTCCCTCTAGCCTCCCAATATAAGGTATATTACAGTTTTGTTAAAACAATATTCAGTTCACATGGCTTTGTGAATATTATTCACAGCTCAAATGTCTCAAATAAAATGATCATTTTTTTCCCAGAGGACACAAGTAGGTACTTTTTACTAATTCTTCTGATAAAACTATACATTTCCTCTCAATACTGGTTTTTTCACTTGACCGAAACTTAAACCCAGTCATCGTTTTGTTCTATTCTTTTCTGGAAACATTTTGCCTGAAGTCTCCATCCTCCTGCTCCAAACTGGACTAGTTGTTCTGGAACTTCATTTTGGTGTTATCCCTGGAATTTCCACGTTGGATCACACTTTCAGGACCCCAAGTCTTCCTTTTTTCATAGGTGATGCCCTCATTTTTGTGGAGCGCATCCTCTAGTAGTTTCCTGAGACAGATGAGGTCAGAGATCATTTTTTCATGTGAAAATGCCCGTATTCTGCCTTCATATTTGATTCAGAGTTAGGCTCAAAAAAGAAGTCTTAATTGGAAATAATTTCCCTTATGAGTTGGAAGTTTGCTGCAGGTCTTTTAGTTTCTACTCAAGTAAGTTGGGAAGTCCAATATCATTGTGATCATTGAGATTTACAGCTGACTTCTGTCTTTTTCTAAAAGTGTTTTTTAATAGTTTATTTATTTTTGAGACAGAGAGAGACAGAGCACGAGTGGGGAAGGGACAGAGAGAGAGGGAGACACAGAATCTGAAACAGGCTCCAGGCTCTGAGCTGTCAGCACAGAACCCGACGCAGGACTCAAACCCAGGAACTGCGAGATCATATTCTGAGCCAAAGTCACACTTAACCAACTACAAGTGACTTGTGTCTTCTATCTGGTAGCTTTCTTCTACCTGGATCTTTTTCTCCCCTCAGTGTGCATAAAACTTCACAATGATAAGCTTTTGGCACTCATTTTGCTGGGCCCTTGATAACCTATTTCTATCTAGTCTCATGTCTTCAGTGTTGGGAATTTTTTTTTGTATTGTCTTTAATAATCCTCTCTTCTGTTTTCTCTGTTAAAGCTTTCTGAAATTCCATTTCTAAGACATTGGACTTCTGGATTTATCTGCCAATTAAATTTTTTTTGTCTTATTTTAATTTATCTTTTCATTTACTTTCTGGGATAGTTTCTCAAAGTTATCCTCCAACACTTTAAATTTCCAGCAGTTCTTGGGGTGGTTCAGTCAGTTGAGCATCTGACTCTTGATTTCGGCCCAGGTCATGGGATTGAGCCCTGTGCTGGGCTTCATGCTAGTGTGAAGTGTGCTTAAGATCTCTCTGTCTCCCTCTCTGCCCCTCTCCCCCTCTTGCATGCTCTCTCTAGAATATAAAAAACATTTTGAAAAAATTAAAAATGTTTAAATTTCCAGCAGTTCTCATTTTATGGATAGAGTATATAATCTTTCACCACCTTGAGAATATTAAAGATTTTGGGGAAGTTTTTTCAGCTCCTTCCTCTATATCTGATGTCTCTGAGCTTTTTATCTTTTGATCTCTTTCATGTTAGTAGCATTCCTGACATGGACGTCACATTTAAGAGTCAGGAATGAAAATGCTGATAAGCTCTGTGGTAGGTACACTTTGTCACCATAGGATGTATCTGGGGTCTGGCCACTTAGTTGGGGGCGCCCAATCCTGCTTGGAAGTATAAACCTGGCTGCCAACATTTTGGGATCCAAGTAGGGGTTAGGAAATGCCTCACTTCTGCCTTCTGAAAATCTTAGTCCCTTCACTTCAGAGTCTTTTTGTATTCTATGTGAATTCTATCTCATAAAGGTATTATTAAAAAAAACCAAACCACCAGACAAACAAAAAAACCTAGGGGCGCCTAGTGGCTTAGTTGGTTAAATGTCTGACTTTGGCTCAGGTTATGATCTCACAGTTGGTGGGTTCGAGCCCTACATCAGGCTCTGTGCTGACAGCTCAGAGCCTGGAACCTCCTTCAGATTCTGTGTCTCCCTCTCTCTCTGCCCCTCCTCTGCTCATGCTCTGTCTCTCAAAAAAAAAAAAAAAAAGCTAATGCTACAGCTCTGAATCATGTCCCGCTTAAGCTCTCAAGGCATTTGGATTTCAGCCTCTTCTGCTAAGTCAGTAACTACTTATCTATACCTTCCCGTCTTACATATTTTGGTAATCTTTTATCTCTATCTTTTTTTTCCCCTTTATGGGCTTTTAGCTTTTATTGAGTAATAGCTTGAGATCTAATTCACATACCAAACAATTTACCTATTTATTTACTTTTAAAGATTTTAAGTAATCTCTATACCCAATATGGGGCTTGAACTCCCAATCCTGAGACCAAGAGTTGCACACTCCACAGACTGAGCCAACCAGGTGGTCCTCAGTCACCTATTTAAAGTGTATAATTCAATGGTTTTTTGTATATTCACAGAGTTGTGCACCCATAACAACTATCAACTTTAGAACGTTTTTATTGTCCTCAAAAATAAAGCCCCATGTCCCCTAGCAGTCATTCCATTCCCCACCCCCACTCAGCCCTAAGTAACCATTATTCTACTTTCTGTTTCTACAGAATTGTCTCATCTGCACGTTGATATAAATTACATGTACATACAATATGTGTCTTTCATGGCCAGTTTCTTTCCCTTAACACAACGTGTTTGGGGTTCATCCATGTGGTAGCATGTATCAGAACTTCATTCCTTTCTAAGGCTGAGTCACACTCCCTAGTATGAATATACCACTTTCCGTTTGCCCCATTCATCAGCTGATGGGACATTTGAGTGTTTTTCATTTTGAAGCTGTTCTGAATAATGCTGTTATTACGCATATTCATGTACAAGCTTTTGTGCAGATACGTGCTTTCGCTTCTCTTGGATATATACCTAGGAGTGGCATTGCTGGGTGATGTAGTAATGCCATGATTAGCCTTTTGAGGAACTGCAAGATAGTTATCCATGGCAATCGTACCTTTTTACAATCCCACAAGCAGTGTATGAAAATTCCAATTCCTTCATACAGTCACCAACACTTATTATCTATTTTTCTGACCACAGCCATCCCTGTAAGTATGAAGCAGTATCTCATCTATGTTTTGATTAGCATATCCCTGGTGGCTAATGAGGTCTCATATGTTTATTGGCCAATCTTCCTTGAGAAATGCAGATCCTTCCTTGAGGATCTAGTTGCCCATTTTTAATTGAGTTGTCTTTTGAGTACTGAGTTAAGACTTCTTTATATATTCTAGAGACAAGTCCTTTATCAAGTATATAATTTGCAAACATTTCCCCTCATTCTCTGGGTTGTCTTTTCAACACCAACTTTCTTGATGGTGTCCTTTGCATAACAAATGTTTTTAAATTTTGATGAAGTCCAATTTATCTAATGTTTCTTTTATTGCTTATGCTTTAGGTATAATATCAAAGAAACTATTGCTTAACCCAAGGTTACAAAGATTCACACCTTTGTTTTCTTCTAAGGGTTTTATAGTTTTACCTCCTACATTTAGGACTTTGACTTATTTTGAGTTGAAATCGTATATGGTATGAAAATAGTTTTTTTATATTACAGTCCATGTCCAAAATACATAGGATTGAGCCTTATAAACACTTCTTAAACACTGAAAAAGGACATAATCTATTCACACCTTTTGTTCGGAAAAGAACCAAGCAGTGTAATACTTCAAGTTTCTCTTCTGTTTCATTAA
Organism: Hyaena hyaena; assembly: GCF_003009895.1. Lineage (NCBI taxonomy): Eukaryota > Metazoa > Chordata > Mammalia > Carnivora > Hyaenidae > Hyaena > Hyaena hyaena. The sequence goes on from NW_024081000.1 coordinate 1,199,647, forward strand.
AACAATCTTCATAGAATCAATTTTGCTTTGCTCTGCTGTGAGTTTCATTTATTTGTACTCTCTACTTATCTCAGTATGGTCTTGCTTCCTAAATTTTACTCTTGTTCAAAGTAGAAAACTTCAATTTTTACCCCCTGTATCATGAAACAAACTTATTTTAGGAAAAAGATTTTCCTCCTCATTCCTTTTTATTTTTTCTTTTTTATTCTTTTGTGATACGGAACATATAGTAAAGGTCCTAGTTTATCTTTTCTATTTACTCACTTGATATTTAAATGTGTTCCTCTCCTCTGCTGTCATTTACATGTTTTGAGGGGTAGCTTTTCAAACTCAGCCCTGACAGGGGCACCTGGCTGGTTCCTCTGAAGGAGTATGTGACCCTTGATCCCAGACTGGTGAGTTTGAGCCCCATGTCAGGTATAGAGATTACTTAAAAATACTACTGAACTTAAAAAGTTAATAAAAATAAAAATAAAACTTGGCCCTGACAGGCAGCGTGAGCAAGCTACCTGGATATAGCACCAGCAACTAGGCTGGTTGCGGGCGCTGCCCCCATCCCTGGGTCCCACAGCCTGATGCCAATAGCTATTCAACATGATTGGGGAAAGGAAAAGAGAGCTGAGGTAAGTTCAGGTCTCCATGCTTATCTGCCTATTATATTGAAGTGGAGAGGTTAAGAACACACGACCATCATCTCAGATCTTAAAGGTCTAGATGCTGACTGAAAGGAAGGTGTAATAAAGAGGCAGGTCATTGATCCACTCTGTTCAATTGCTCAATGTACAGACTATCCTCAACCTGCTGGGTAGAAAGTCCTCTTCAAGTCTGGGGCAAGCCAGCTTCATTTCAGATGCTGTTACTGCTATGGTAGAAACCATAGCTACATCCAAAAAACTCATCTCCTGGTTCTTCTATTCCCTCCAAAATCTTTTTTTTTTTTCTTCAAAACTTGAAACTGAGGCAAACTCCTTCATAAAAATCACTTCTTTGGCTCATGAAACCTGCGTTCTCCAGCAAAAGTTCTTGTAAAGGTCCCCAAGTCATTATAATTTGAAAACTGAACAAATATTCATTACATAAAATCTCTCTTTTACAGCAACCCTGCAAACCCCTAACTTTGGGTAGTGGAATAGTTAGATCATTTTTAAGTCCATGTTCCCAAATTACCAGTGTTCTCTATACAGCATCAAATGGTACGATTTATTTCTTAAATATCTGCTAAAGTTATTAATAAAGGTTGCAGGGGGAAATGAAGAGTTAGTGCTTAACAGTTACAGACTTCGTGTTTGGAGTAATAAAACATTTGGAAATAGGGTGATGGCTGTATAGCACTGTGAATGTAAAACCACCGAATCACACACTTAAAAATGGGGAGAATGGCAAATTTTAGGTTATGTCTAATTTACCCTAATTTTTCAAATACCCAAAAATGTTAATAATATATTTGGCAGAACACTGAACATTTGACTTCAAAACTGCAATAGATTTTAGTAGTGGTCGTTTAATAAGCAGTAATATGCAAAATACATTGAAAACCAGAACAGTTTTCTTTTAGTTTCGAATTTCATAGTAGTATGCTTTACTTCTTAGGGAGAAAAGTAATCCTGGTTTATACAGCTTACAACCAGAGCCAAAAGCATAACAAATAGCATACCTGACTAGATCTCAACTTCTTATTTTCCAGGTGGCTCTTCTCCTGTAACAGGGCCTCCTTCTTACACACTATGGCCTCTCGTTTTTTTAAATCTTCTTCCAGCTCCTCCAATTCTTGGCGTTGGCTCAGGACTTTTTCTACTTCTTCATCTAACCATTTCTTTTGCTCATCCATTTTCTACATTAAAATTTCAAAGAAATGTTACATCATTTGTTTTTCTTCTGCCATAGGACGTCTATGGTATGATATCATTTCAGACCGGCTAAAATACCTTAAATGAACATTTCGAAACGAATGGTGAGAATAATAAAACAGTGTTGTCTAAAATCATCAGGAAGTGGTGCCATTTAACATCTTGCTGTGTTTTGTGGGAAATTAAGATGTATTCTCCAAACATGTTTGAGAGCGGGATTTTCTAGGCTGACAAAGGGCTGACAATTTTCCATACGTATATTAAGAGTTAATTCTGAGAACAGGCTGGGGGTCTTTTTCTCTGTCGTGGAGGAGCACACCCCCATCACAGCACTGACACTGCCGGTTGCTCTACAGTCAGTCTTTCCCCGACCTGAGCTCCACGAGTGACTACCTCTCTATCCCCAATGCCTGGTCTACTTCCTGGCCCACGACTGGCCTTCAATAAAATGCTATATGAGTGACTGACTGAATGCCTGATTAAATTAATTAATCAAAGAAGTAAGTAAATGAAAACACAGAGTAGAAGACACATATAATACAGCATGGAAATCCATTCTGCACTGTAGCCTGTCAACATCAATTATAAGATACAGTGAGCTGGAAAGATTGCCAAAACAAGCATCTGAGTATTCTCTCAAATTGAGAATACCCAAAAAGAAAAAAGTATGAATGGAATACAACTGTCCAAGATGAGCTCTACCAAGCACCCATCTGCACTGCAGACAGGGTAATGAAGCAATGCCAGATAAACAACAACTAACAGGAAAACAAATCAATACGGTACTATTCTCCAGTTCTTCTCCAACTTGATAAAAATAGTGCTTAGAAAACTATATTAAAAAATGAGATGGGGTGTGTGGGTGGCTCGTCGGTTAAGCATCTAATTCTTGATTTTGACTCGTCATGATCTCACAGTTTGTGAGACTGAGCCCTGCATCAGGCTCTGTGCTGACAGCACAAGCCTGCTTGGGGTTCTCTCTCTCCCTCTCTGCCCCTCCCCCACTTGTGCTCTCTCTAAAAATAAATATTTTTTAAAAACCCAATGAGACAGTGAATATGCATGAGGAAAAGAGACTGAAGTGGCCAAAGGAAAGTAGACCCAGTGCTATGCAGTCCTGCACCCACACCTAGATAGCATGGCCCTATAAGCACTATTACATCCAAATAATATTGAAGAAACAGGAAGGATATCCCAGAACAACTACAGAGACACTTCAGTTTTGTTATATCCAGCTCTACCTTAGAAACTCCATATAGGAGAAACTACAAAGTCTAGCAATTAGCTAAAACATATTCCAGGGTGCCTGGGTGGCTCAGTCGGTTGAGCGTCCGACTTAGGCTCAGGTCATGATCTCACAGTTTGTGTGTTCAAGCCCCGCGTTGGGCTCTGTGCTGGCAGCTCAGAGCCTAGAGCCTGCTTCCGATTCTATGTGTCCCTCTCTCTCTCCTTCCCCTGCTCATGATCTGTCTCTGTTTCTCAAAAATAAATAAATGTTAAAATAAAAAATAAAACATATTCCATAAACATTCCTTGACTTGGAGTGGGGTTTGAAAAATTAATAACAGATCTTTTGTAAGGTCCATTCCAATAGGAGGAAAACCTGAAAAGCTACGATTATTGATAATAAATGCTGTATACAGCTAACTCTAGGTACCATGTCAGCAAAAATGGAGGGAGGGATTGGATTGGCTCTGTCCGGGAAATGGTAGAAATGTCAGTGCTGGCCTCACAGAGTAAGAAATATTTTAGTAGTGCTTTGAAGAATCGGTAGGAGTTCGCATAACACAGGTTTTTTAGGGCAATAATAAATAAGTGGATTTTTCTGCATTTGATATAATAAAGGCTAGGATTTGTACAATTCACTGTATCTTACTAAGTTTTCTGAAAATTTCTTGATATGTCTTTTCTCCTTTTATAGCAAAGGTTCCTATGACACAGCCCCAATTTTAAATACTTTCTTATAAAGGAGCTTTAGAACAAATCAATATCCTATTCTTAGCTCTTTGGAAACCCATATTGATTACCTTGTAATCTTGTTCTTCTTTAGAGTCAAATTCTGGAAAGTGGGTTTTCTTTTGCAGTGTTAAAAAACATGTTTTGTTTTTGTTTTTTTAATATTTTAAGTATTTTTAACCCATAGCAAGCTGTGGGAATCTTTTTATTATTGTATTCATTTAAAATTTAGATTCTTTGTGTTTTGAAAAACGGGTCCCACTACACTGGACATCCCGCACTCTCCTACTCTCCAACAAACTCTTTCTGCTCAGAATTATTATTACCAAGCAGCACAGAGTGTCAGAGTAATAGCACTTTAACCAATGTCTAAAACACATGAGGCAAAATAAATAACTGGGAATACTTCATGTCCTCAATTTTACTGTTAAAATATATAAAATTTCAGAAAGAGCAAATAAATTTTTCAGAATTAAGGTGATGTAATTAGTACTTGAGTATAGTTTTAAGTGCAGTATTTTTAAGAATTTTAGAATTGCCATTTTGAATTTACATAAAGTTAAAATTTTGTTTCTTTGAACTTTGAGTTAAAGATAACACTTTTTAAATGTGGCACTAAAATGGAATACTTGAGTGGCTCAGTTGGTTGAGTGTCTGACTCTTAGTTTTGGCTCACGTCGTGATTTCATGGCTTGTGAATTCAAGCCCTACATGGGGACTCTTGGCTAATAGCATGGAGTCTGCTTGTGATTCCCTATCTCCCTCCCTCTCTCTGCCTCTTTCCCTCTCTCTCTCTCTCTCAAAAATATATAAACATTTTAAAAATTAATGTGGCACTAAACCAGTAATTTTTTACTACATCATATATGGTACATATACAATTCAGTTATATTTGAATGGAGGGCTCTGATTTTTAGAAATATATTGTTTCCATGGAAATAAATACAATCCAGTGAACATGGATTTCATGTTTACATTCTACACCACTCAAATAAATGCATTCTACAGAAATAAGAATACAAGCACATTTTTGGATGAGAGTAACTTTTTTTGAAATGTTTATTTTATTTTTGAGAGATTCAAGTGGGAGAGGGGCAGAGAGACAGAAGGGAGAGAGAGCAAATCCCAAGCAGGCTCCGTGCTGACAGCAGTGAGTCTGACACAGGCTCAAACTCACGAACTGTGAAATCATGACCTGAGCCAAAGTCAGATGTTCAGGTGCCACGAGAGTAATTTTTTAATAACAGAAAAGCTTTGGGAGAAACATTAGAAAATTTGTAGTCAAGTGGCAAAGTCTAGTGTTTGAAGATTTTATTCAGAGTCCACCACTTTTTACCTCTATTTAAATAATCATCAAAGCAAAGAGAACACAGGAAACACTAAATAGAATCGACAAACCTGGAACTGGTCTATACTTCCAAACGAACCTTTTCTCGTTTTCATCGTAAATGCATCAAGGTCCTCTGTTTTCAGCGTCACAGCTTCTTCCTGTTCGGTTTTTGACTTTAGTTCCTGTGGAGAACAGAAATTAAAAACACCTTACTGCTTTTACTACCTGGCCATCATTAAATATTTATGCAGATAGTCATTTCCTTCACATTTACTTTCTTCACTGCAAAAAGAAAGAAAATGAGTAGAGGAAGGTTGGGGCTATTTGAGAAGAAAAAAATGTTAGCCCCTCAATGAAGCAACAAAATCTCACAGCAAATCAAGGTTTACTAACAACACTTGTTTTTTTTTTTTTAATCGTTTGCCAGTGTTATAAATCAGCACAAACAGGCTGAGAGTCTGAAAATTATAAATGTGCTTTTCTCTTCTGCCTTTGTGAGCTCATGACCTTTAAGTTCATCTCCCCAAGGCACCCATCTGCCATGAGGATATCAGAATTTATGACAGTAGAAATAAAAAAAGTAATATTCAGTTTCTGGCATTCACAAATAGGATTTTTTCCTATTTGAGAACAGCCTTTCAAGATAGATGATGGGGGATGCCTGACTGGCTCAGTTGTTATAGCATGCAGCTCTTAATCTCGAGGTCGTGAGTTCAAGCCCCATGTTGGGTTGTAGAGATTGCTTAAATAAACTTTTTTTTTAAAAAGATAGGGGGCACCTGGGTGGCTCAGTCAGTTAAACGTCTGACTCTTGATTTTGGCTCCCATCATGATCTCATGGTTCGTGAGACTGAGCCCCGCATCTGACTGTGCTGACAGCACGGACCCTGCTTGGGATGCTCTCTCTCACTCTCTCTCTGCCCCTCCCCTGCTTGTGCTCTCTCTCTCACAATACGTAAGTAAGTAAGTAAATAAATAAAATTTAAAAGACAGAGCATGGTCCTTTAGTTTCCATCCAGATTTTAAGAAGCCTCAGGAGTTCTCCTGGGGTTCAGAGGAGATGGCTCTGTCCACCACTATGGTGTGGCAGGAATAAGGAAGGGGCCATGAACCAAAGTGGGCTGGTCTGCATTACTATTGGTTACTGGTCCATGACACATAAGGACAGAAATCGAAAGTATTTAGAAATCTTTATAACAATTGGACAGAATAGTTTTATGTCTGTTGAATAACAGTTATAATAAATAATTCAAAGATAGACTTTATTGTATATTTTAATTTTTTATTTCATTTTCACTTTACTACTAGTTCATGTTTTATGAAAGTATTGGGCTGTGACAAAGTAATAATAAAATGAAAACTGCACCTTCTCCACAGGTAATTTCAGAAGTGCAGATATAAAGAAAGTAAAAGGAAACTCTATCATGTTCTAGCCCTGGGAATGGCAGAAAGAAAAAGAGACGGTAAGAAAGATGTGTGTCCCAATTTTCCTCCCTCCAAATTCTGGCCCAGAAAGGGGGTGATAGGTAAGGTAGATCACTAAGGGCAGAGGGAGAACATGCAGCCTGCGATGCAGAGGACCCACACCCACACGGGGCTGCCCAGCCTCGCTGAAACAGTGGAGAATTTTGATCAGGAAAGAGAGATTATGGGCACCTGAGTGGCTAAGCGGTAAAGTGTCTGACTGTTGATTTTGGCTCAGGTCATGATTTCACAATTCATGAGTTGGAGCCTCATGTAGAGCTCTGCACTGAGAGTGCGGAGCCTGCTTGGGATTCTCTGTCTCCCTCTCTCTCTGCCCCTCCCCTGTTCATGCTCTGTCTCAAAAATAAATAAACATTTATATAAAAAAGAAAGGAAGGAAGGAGGGATGGAAGGAAGGAAGGGAAGAAAAAAAGGAAAGAGACTTATATAGATTCCTTGGCTTCAAGTGACACGGGTCCTAAGAACCAGTGACTGTTTCCCCACGATAACTGACTCCAGAAGTGGACAAGCCACTGGGCCAGCAAGATAAATGGGAGACCTAGTAGCCTCAATGGGGATTCATAATGCCAGAAGGAGGTGAGACGAAGCCAAAGCACCTCCACGCTCTAAACTGAAAGCGAGACCAGACTACAAGTTTATACCAACTCTGGGCTCCATCATCAGAGCCCAGCAAAGAAAAGCAGACGAGAAGGCAGGTCCCAACCAGTCACACCCAAGGACCAACTGAAATCCAGGTGATCCTTTTCTCTTCAACTCCATATGATGCAATAAAAGCTGTATACCCGAGTATCACATACACCGGACAGAATATTCTTATTCAAGAAAGCAGAGAGTTATTTACAGGAAATGGTTAAATTACCAGAGTAAGGTTTGAACAGACTGGACATATAGTTTGTTCCTAGACTTCCAGCAATTATCGTGACGTGGATTGGGCAGGGTGAGAGGGGTGGTGGTGTCATAAAGAATACAGGTCTGCTTTAGACTAAATAAATTTTCTCTGCTCACCTGCATTGTATTACAAGTGAATCTGACCCTGTTATATTTACCCATTAATTTTTTCATTCTCTCATTCATAGCAATAACTTAGCCCCTGTCATAGTCACAGCAACCCCAAGATGCTGAAACAAAGGCACCTTAGAGTTACTCAGAGCAGACTCTGTGCCCTTCCTCTTCTTGCACAAAGGTTTTAAGAGTATAGTAGTAGTAGGTCTCATCCTCTCTACGTGTTACTCTCGACATTATTGCCATTCTCTTATGATGTAATTCCTGTTATAATATTAACATAACTGTTCACCAGGTACAATGCCAGGCTTTTCACATCTATTTAATTATCCCACTTAATTCTCATAATCTTCTGAGACAGGGACTATTAAAAAGCTCCATTTTATAGCTGGGGAAATTGGTGCTTAGAGCAGTAAAAAGCTCAAGATCACACTATGGCACACAATTTCAGGGCTTCCCATACTTTTTCTTAACAGCTTATCCACGGACTTCAGTTAAGAACTGGTACTCCAAGGAGAACCTACACAGAGGTCACAGTATTCTCCAGAAATGGTTTACTCAAAGGGAGAATGAACAGGGGGCATGTTAGAAAGTTAGCTCCAAACACAGGATTGTGAGCAGCTTTTCTGTTTTTTGCGTGAAGTAGTGGAAACTAATATATCTCTGGAGCAGACATTTTCCTTTTTCTGGAATACCTGTTCTCCCTTTAAATAGGGCCGTTTCCCTAGAATGAGAGATATGGCTAGAAGAAACAAAACTGCCCTAGATGAAAATGTAAAAAGTTTAAGTTACAGGCACATTTGCATTTCAGTAGACTATGCATGCACTCTGACGAAAAGTTTTCTCTTTTCCCTAAACAGAGACTTAGAGTGCCAAGTCTTGTTGGTTTAAACCATGATCTATGGAGAGCTGAGAAGCTGAGACCCAAAGATCACATGACTGACAGGCAAACCTAATCCTCACACTGGAGGAGGAAGGACCATAACAAAGAGACTAGGTTGTTGGCAGTAGGAATGAGAATTGAACAGGTTAAAGATATTCAGAAGATATAATCTATATAGAACTCAGTGGTTCCTTCTTAGGAAGAAGACAGAGTCAAGGATGACTGCTAGATTTCTAGCTTACCTATTTGAATGGGTTGAAACAGGTAAAGCACATGGAAAACTATATATTTTCCCCCAGGAAGGGAGCAGGGAGGGGAATTGTGGTGAGATAAGTAAGGAAGAGCATGAATTCATCTGTAAGACAATCTAATGAAGATGTCAGTGTTGGATATGGGAATCCAGAGCTCAAAGTACAAATCTGGGGTTAAGGATTAAATTTGGAAGCTGTAAGAGTTTAATTGTTGCCATGGGAAAAGATGAGGTCATCCAAGATAGAAGAGAGAAGAGGCTTAAGCCTAGAGCTTTGAGGAATTCACATATATTAGGACTGATTGTACGGGATGAACTAACAAAGACAGAGAATAAGCAGTCAGAGGAAAAAAACAAAGAGGATATAATTTCACAAAGGCAGAGGAGAAAATACTTCAAGAAGGAAGGAGTGGTGAACTATGCTGGATGCAGCTGAAGTTTTAATGAATTTAGTGACAGAAAGCACTAGTGAGTTTCTCAAGAGCTCTGAAGAGGATGGTGGAGAGAGGAGCCAGATACCAGACTGGAGAGGACGAGGGAATGAATGGAAACAGAAACAGATGCAGTAAACTTTCCCAACTAATTTGGTTATTAAGGTGAGAAGAGAGAAAGAGAAAAGCATAAGGTTAAAGAAGGATAATTTTAAGATGAGGAAAATCCAGGAGCACCTGGGTTAAGCATCTGACTCTTGATTTCGGCTCCGGTCATGGTCTCACAATTTGTGAGTTCAAGCTGGGCTCTGCACTGGCAGCACAGAACCTGCTTGGGAGTCTCTCTCTCCTTCTCTCTCTGCCCCTCCCCTGCTCTCTCTAAAAAATAAATAAACTTAAAAAAAAAAAGGGGGGGGGCACCTGGGTGGAGGCTCAGTTGGTAAAGCATCCAACTTCAGCTCAGGTCATGATCTCAATGGTTAGTGAGTTCGAGCCCTGAGTTGGGCCCTTTGGTGTCAGCATGGAGCCTGCTTTGGATCCTCTGTCTCCCCTTCTCTCTGCCCCTTCCCCCATTCCTCTCTCTCAAATATAAACATTAAGACAAATTAAAAAAAAAAAAAAGATGAGGGGTGCCTATGCAGCTCAGTTAAGTGACCAACTCTTGATTTTCACTCAAGTCATGATCTCATGGTTCCTGAGTTCAAGCCCCGCATCGGGCTCTGTGCTGACAATGTGGAGCTTGCTTGGGATTCTCTCTCCTCTCTCTCCCTCTTTGCCCCTTCCCCACTCGTGTGCACACTCACACACTCTCTCTCCCTCTCAAAAATAAATAAATAAACCTAAAAAAAATGATGAGAAAAAAATCTAAGATGTTTAAAGAAAGAATCTAGGAGAATAGAAAAAGTTGAAAATATTGAAGAAAAAAGAAATGAGATAAAGCACATAGTGCTTAGAACAGTATTAACTGAAGATAAATGTCAACCACTGCTATAATAATTATTACCATTATTATTAAGAATGAGTAACTCAACGAAATTAAGAAAACAATTCCATTTACAATAATATTGAAAAGAATAAAATACCTGGAAATAAATTTAAGCAAAGAGGTAAAAGACTAGTATAATGAAAATCAGAAAGGAGTACTGAAAGAAATTAAAGAAGACCTAAATAAAAGACACCCCATGCTCATGAATAGGAAGACTTAATATTGTCATGTGATGTCAGTATACCCTAAGGACTCTATAGATTAAGCATAATCCATATCAAAATTCCAACGGCCTTTTTTGCAGAAATGGAAATGGTGATGCTTAAATTCATATAGAATTGCAAGAGGCCTCAAAAAAAACAAAACAATCTTCAAAAAGAACAACAAAGTTTAAGGACTTATTTCCAATTTCAAAACTTACTACAAAGCTACAGTATGAAAAACTGTGGTACTAGCATAAGAACAGACATATAGACAAATGGAATAGAACTGAGCTAAGAAATAAATCCATAATATAGTCCATTGATCTTTGGCAAGAGTACCACATCCATTCAATGGGGAAATAATAGTCTCTTCCAGAGATGATGCTGGGACATCTTGATTTCCACATGCAAAAGAATGAAGCTGGACCTTTACCTGGCACAATACACAAAAATTAACTCAAAATCAATCAATGACAAGTACAAGAGCTAAAACCATAAAACTCTTAGAGGAAAACAAGAAAGAAGAAAGTTTTTGTGACTTTAGATTTGGTAATAAAATCTTTAAAGGATATCACAAGCACAAGCAATAAAACATAAACTGGACTTCATAAAAGTTTAAAACTCTGCTGCATCAAAAACTATTATGCTTTTGAAAGTTTAGGGCGCCTGGGTGGCTCAGTCGGTCCAACCTCAGCTCAGGTCATGATCTCACAGTTCATGAGTTCAAGCTGCGTATCGGGCTCTGTGCTGAGAGCTCAGAGCCTGGAGCCTACTTCAGATTCTGTGTCTTCCTCTCTCTCTGCCCTCCCCCACTCACACTCTGTCTCTCTCTCTCTCTCAAAAATAAATGAACAAAAAAAAGTTTTTTTAGTCTTACAAATCTTGCAGACAGGAATTCACCTGCTGTTTAAAAAAAAAAAGTTTAAAGATAACCTACAGAATGGGAAAAATACATAGAAGTCATGTATGTGAGAGTTAGTTTAATGTCCAGAGTACATAAAAGAACTCCTACAAGTTAACAATAAAAAAATAATCCATTTAAAAAGTAGACAAAGAAATTGAATAGACAATTCTCCACACAAGATCTACAAATGGCCAATAAGAGCATGAAAAGATGCTCGACATCATTAGTTGTTAGGGAAATGCAAATTAAAACTACAATGAGATATCACTTCACTCACACTTGGATAACTATAATAAAAAAGGAACAGAAAATAACATGTGGTGGCAGAGATATGGAGAAATTAAAACCCTCATACATTGCTGGTGGAAATGTAAAATGGTGTTACCACTACCAAAAATGGTGGTTCCTGAAAAAACTAAACAGAATTATCCTATGACCCAGCGATTCTACTCCTAACACTTAAAACAGTTAACTTGTAGGCTGATTTTTACCACAGTATTGTTCACAGTAGCCAAAAGGCAGAAGCAGCCCAAGTGTCTACCAATAGATGAACGGATGGACAAAGTGTGGTATGTCCACACAACAGAGTATTATTTGGCCACAAAAAATAATGGTCTGATACATGCTACAACACTGATGAGCCTTGAACACATTATGAAAAGTGAAATAAGCCAGACACAGGATAAATCTTGTATGATTCCATTTACATGAAATAGCTAGAATAGGCAAATTTAGAGAGACAGAAGCAGATGAGAAGTTACCAGGGCTCTGGGGGAAGCGGGAAAAATGTTTGAAAATAGCTAGTGGTCTCAGCTGTACAACATTGTGAATGTAATTGATGTCATGGAACTGTACACCTAAACTTGATTAAAATGAAACATTTTACGTTTATTTTACCAAAACTTATAAAAATTAATAATGTAATATGCCCAAACCCACTGAATTGTTTATTTTACATGGGTGAATTATATGGTATGTGAATAATATCTCAGTACAGCTGTTAAAAAAAAGAATCAGTGACTTGGCTTAAATTATGTTCCAAGCCTTGGGTTCAGCTTAACATTTCAACAGAAAGGAGCCTAGTACCTAGTGCTGGATGAATGTTCGTTATTGCTGTTGCTGTGATCATGATAATCCTCCTCTTTTTCAAAACCTGTGAGTTAAGTTTTAAGTATGATTGAGGCTATTTTTGATAAGAATAAACAGACTCAGAGAAGATAAGTGATGTTCTCAGTAAACAATCCAGCCAGGAACTGAGAAGGCTGGGATTTGAACCCATGCTGGCCTGGCCCCAGAGCCCGGGCTGACACCACTAGCTCCTCCACAGCCCAATCCATTCTATAGAACTGCTGGGCATACAGGCCTGATCATGCTTCTGTTCTTTATGAGTGAAATGGCACCATTTTACCTTGTGCTTTTTCTCATGATGTCACATGGACAATGCATGTCAAAGCACTTTGGAAATGGGAAATCCTATCAAATGTTAGATATATTTTAGGGTCATATATTTATGTTTTTGACAGTCTCTGATAAAGTTAAGGTCCTCATCAGAGTAACTGTTATCACTGTACTTTCTTCTATGAAGTCAAAGCCTTCAAGACAGTACTCAGAATTCAATACATAGGTTTTACTATGTAAATGGACAAAGCATTAAATGAATGAGGACAGCAGCCAAGGAAAGGCCAAGGTCAGATACCGCAGAAGCCAAGTGAATCAAGACCCAGGCTTCATCAGCCCTGAGCCATTTAACATTTCATACTTAGGCTTAGCAGGAAAGTATGACAGTATTACTTTGATTTTTTGTTGATCCCGCTTAATTTCTGCATCCAGTTGCTTCCTTTTTTCATTTTCTTCTCGAAGTCTCTTTTGCAGCTGTACCTTTTGATATTTCAAGTGATCTACGTTCTGCTCCAGCTCATTAGCACGTTTCTCATTTTGGATGCACAGGGATGCCAATTTCTTACTATTTTGCTGCTTCTTCTGTAAGACCTGTGATCATATGGAACATTTCAAAATGAAAAGCTGAATCTCCCGCAAAACTCAAGTTAACAAACTTGTCATTCTATGGCAAAGGTTAGTAGACATTTTGCCTAGATTTTTGTTATTTTTGGTAAGTTCATAATTGTTTTCTACACGTCTACTTTTACAATTGGGTCACCATCATAATTTTCACCAGATACAGAGAATGATGAGACTCCCTGATACAGCCAGCCAAACAGAACAAAACTGATGTCTTTTATTTTTTACTGAATGTTTTAGTTTAAAAATGATAAAAATTAAAAGAATACAAAGCTGAACTTATATTTAGAGACTTCTCTCTGATCTGAATCTATTGTCCTGCTCCCACACAAAATCGCCAATTTCTTAAATATTCTTCCAGAAATAATGGCTATGCATGCAATTGACTTCAGACATATTCTAAATAGACTATTTTTCACCTTCCTTTTTTTGTACTTATCTTAAAGGTCTTATCACAGAGATCTGTTCTATTTATGTGACTGCAAAGTTGTCCACTGTGTTGTTTTTATATCTTGCTATAATCTAAATAATTAATCCTGGAGTGAAGATGATCCATTTTCCCTGACAGTGACCAACCATTATGATTACCAGTTTAGTTATTTTAATATATATTTTTTTAATTTTATTTATTTCTAGGAGAGAGAGAGAGACAGTGTAAGCAGGGGAGGGTCAGAGAGAGAGGGAGTCACAGACTGAAACAGGCTCCAGGCTCTGAGCTGGCAGTCAGCACAGAGCCCGACGCGGGGCTCGAACCCACGAACCGCGAGATCATGACCTAAGCGAAAGTCGGACGCTTAACCGACTAAGCCACCCAGGCGCCCCAGCAGTTTAGTTATTTTAAATAAAGCTTCTCCTCATTTAGCTCACGTATCAATGGGAAGCATAAAAAATTTGTGAACATTTGCAAATAGTTTATACTATGAATATAAAATACCAGTGTTCCAATTTACTCCTGGGCAAACACGTATTAAACATGTGTTATGTATCTTAGCATTGCACAAAGTACCTGTTACATTAAAAAAGTTAAGGTGAAGTCATTTGTAATTTATGAAGACTACAGTTATTCCCTTTATCTTGGCAATATGTTGTTGGCAAAAGCATATTTGCTTTGAGAGGTGCTGCTCAAAGTGTGGTGTTTGAACCAGTACGAGTCCCACACATGCTGTTAGCCTGCACCACCGCTAAACATGCTGTCAGATTCAGCGGACACTGGTTGTGTCAAGACTTTTGTTTTTTTCAAATAAATAACCTTTATTACTTTTTAAAAAAATTTTTAATGTTTGTTTATTTTTGAGAGAGAGAGAAAGACAGAGCTCAAGTCAAAAAGGGGCAGAGAGAGAACGAGACACAGAATTCAAAGCAGGTTCCAGGCTCCGAGCTGTGAGCACAGAGCCCAACGCGGGGCCCGAACTCACAGGCCATCAGATCATTACCTGAGCCAAAGCCAGACGCTTTACCAAATGAGCCACCCAGGCGCCCCATATGTCAAGATGTTTTTGATGAAGGGAGCTACACTCCTATTTGCCTTTATCTCATCAGACCAGTAACAATCCTCAGACAAACTACTTTGAGTACCACTAGCTTGGAGGCCACAGGACTCTGTACATTCCCAGCCCCAGATCTGGACAGTGGCTTTGCCACAATTAACTTTTGGTAGTAATTGCATTACTGGGGCAAAAATTATAATACTAGCATTTTGGTGCCTTTCCACATAATACTGAAGGTATAAGTACTGATAATCTTATTTAAAAGTGAGATGGGTTACCAATGGATTTTGTACTTATTCCACACATGCTCAAAAGTACACCTTTACTGGGGCACCTGGGTGGCTCAGTCGGTTAAGCTTCCGACTTCGGCTCAGGTCATGACTCACAGTCCGTGGGTTCAAGCCCTGCGTCAGGCTCTTTGCTGACAGCTCGGAGCCTGGAGCCTGCTTCGGATTCTGTGTCTCCCTCTCTCTCTGTCCCTCCCCTGCTCGCTCTCTGTCTCTCTCAAAAATAAATAAAAACATTTAAAAAGCTTAAAAAAAAAAAAAGTACACCTTTACTGGGGTGCCTGGATGGCTCAGTCAGTTAAGTGTCCAACTTCAGCTCAGGTCATGATTTCACAGTTCATGGGTTCAAGCCCTGCGTTAGGCTCTGTGCTGACAGCTAGCTCAGAGCCTGGAGCCTATTTCAGATTCTGTATTTCCCTCTCTCTCTGACCCTCCCAAGCTCACACTGTCTGTCTCGCTCTCTCTCTCTCAGAAGAAAAAAATTTTTTTTAAAGTACACCTCTACTGCTATTAGCATAAAAGGATTAATGCATCATATGGGTCTCTGTATAAATCTAGATTTTAGGTGCCTCAGTTGGTTAAGCGTATGAATCTTGATTTTGGCTCAGGTCATGATCTCATGGTTCGTGAGATGGAGCCCCACCTTGGGCTCTGCTCTTACAGCCCAGAGCCTGCTTGGGATTCTCTCTCCCTCTTGTCTGCTCCTCCCCTGCTTGTGCTCTCTCTCTCTCAAAATGAAATTTAAAAACATTAAAGAAAATAATTAATTAAATAAAAATGGCATCAGATGCTAGAGTACTGAAAACCGTTACTGTCACCTCAACTATGAGACTCGAGCTATTTTACCTTTTTAAAATGTAGCTTCCTCGTTTGTAAAACAGAATAAAAATATTCATTCTAGAGGGTTAAATAATGATTAAATAATACTTATGAAACATCCAGTATGTAGACACTTAACAATGGGCAACTCTCATCCCCATCACCTTTATCATCCCCATTCCCACTGGCTGTACGTGAACAGGTCAAAGGCACAGGCATTTCTAAAACTACATGGGAATCCTGTTTCAGTCCTCTGCTGAATGGGATGCTTCTTCTGAGCTTAACCATGTTCTGTGTCTTCTTTCCTTTCCTTATCAGTCCCCTTACCAGAAAAGTATATTCAACAAGAAACATGAAAAACAAAAATATGATAATTCTCAAACTCTAATAACCTTTCACTTAGAGGTGCCTGAGTGACTCAGTTGGTTAAGCACCCAACTCTTGATTTCGGCTCAGGTCATGATCTCTCAGTTTGTGAGATTGAGCCCTGTGTCAGGCTCTGTGCTGACAACCCAGAGCCAGCCTGGGCTTCTCTCTCTCTCTCTCTCTCTCCCCCTTCCCTCCCTCTCTCTGTCTCTCTCTCTCTCCCCTACCTCCACCCCATCCTCTCCCCAACGTGCACTCTGTCTCTCAAAATAAATAAACATTGTTAAAAAATAACCTTTCACCTAATCCTTTAATTCAAATATTTTAGCTGTGTGAAACATAGAACATACCATCTTTGCTAAATCTACAAACAAGGCTTAAACCATAGATGTATATGATAAACTGCCCCTTTAGAATCACAATCATTCTGGTTATTATTGATTACAAGAATTACAGTCAGAACTGAAGCTTGGATATAAAACTATGAAATTATAAGTAAAATTTCTTTATAAACACAAAAGAAAAATCTTAATTGTTTTGTTCAAATGAGAACTGTTAGATATTGCAGCCTTAATTTTAAGGGTCAAGAACTGAAAAAGAACTGATCCCAAGACTCTCTGAGGTGAACTGCTAAGTGGAAATATGTACTCTGAAAATAAGTACTCTGAAGTAGGTGTGACACAACTACCATGCCCTCCTGTAAGCAGTTCACACATTAAGTCATACTAATATTTTAACTTTGTGTTGAGAGGCTACTTAGGTAAACATTTTAGCGGGAATGGCCAGATGTTGGAGGTGGCATTAAAAACCCTACCTAGTAGGGGGGTGCCTGGCTGGCTCAGTCAGTTGAGTGGCAGACTCTTGATTTCAGCCCAGGTCATGATCCCAGAGTCGTAGGACCAAGCCCCTGCGTCGGGCTTTGAACTAAGTGTGGAGCCTGCTTAAAATTCTCTCTCTTTCTCTCTCTCTCCCTCTGCCCTTCTCCCCTACTCATGCTCTCTCTCTTAAAACAGAAACAAAAACTTTTAAAACCCACAAAACCCGAGGAGGAAGGATTTGTTTTTTTGGTCTGTTTGTATATAGTGAACACAGCCCTTGTGGAGAGAATAACTGCAGCAGTTTGAAGAAAAAAGAAAAAAAAAAACTCTGAACAGGTGAACTACAATTCCATTCTACCTACAGTGGAAATGATATTAAAGTAAATAGATTATGAATGAAAAAAATGAAGGAGCGCCTGGGTGGCTCATTTGGTTGAGTGTCTGACATGACTCAGGCCATGACCATGGTTCATGGGTTCGAGCCCCGCATTGGGCTCTGTGCTGACAGCTCGGAGACTGGAGCCTGCTTCAGATTCTGTGTCTCCTTCTCTCTCTGCCCCTGCCCTGTTTACATTCTGTCTCTCTCTCTCTCTCTCAAAAATTAAAAAATTTAAAAAAACCACGGAGATAGCATTCTAGCAGATTCATTATAATCAGACTAACAAAACACTCTGGTCATCCCCAAAGCATCTGAAAATGGCTTCATTATATACAAAATCTTTCTGGAATGGGATATTTCTCATAGAATAGGATTTTTAATGGTAGCCTTAGGAAATCAAGGATGAGATGTAGTAGTCAATTAACAACCTGTCTTAACACAATCAGTTATGGTTTGAGAAAACCATCTGAAATACTTAGCGTTTGTTGAGTGTCTACAAAGTGCTGTATACACACCAGATGTTTTAAGTATATTACTTAAGCATCAATCTTTTGTCCCTCAGAAAAGAACACAGCTTCTGTGGTGATCTTTATTTCTTACCAAGGTTTTGGATAAACAGTTTAAAATAATATACTTTTCGAACAGAGAATGTAGTACCCAGACAGAAAGCAGGCAAACGTGCTAGCACTCCGGAAAAGAAAAGCTGCCCTCCGGTTTCTCTTTTTGGGAAAACCGGACTCCTACTTCTCTCCTAACCAGGTACATAAGCCTTAAGGAAGTTTGCTAAGTCACATTCTTTACATTACCTGGACTCTTAGCTTTGCAGCGTCCATCTTTTTGCGGAATTCCTTCTGTAATTTTACCTTCAAAGCAATATCAGAAAGATCTTTGTTTTCTAGTTCCTGTAGCTGCTTCTCTGTTTCAGTTAATTCCACTTTTGCCTGTTCTGCTTCGTGCTCAAGTTTTGTTACTTTCAGAGAATACTGTTTGCTTACAGACTTGGCATCGTTACCTTCACCACAGTGATAACAATTAGAAAGCATGTTAAAAAAAAAAACAAAACAGCCAAGTAAAATAGCAAAATCTTTAAAATGTTCTATTCTTCAAAATCCTCCTGGGCAGTGTATCTATTTAAGACAGAGCATTAAGAACCCAGCTGTCCCCACCCGTCTCCATCAAACACAACTTGCCACCTGGCCTCTTAATAATTAGTTGCTTAACGACCGTTCCCATCTGGTGCCATTCCTTCACCTCACAGGTTCAACTTTGTGTGTGTGTGACATTTCTGATTTTCTAAATTTGCAGTTTAGCTTTGCAGGCATCAAACTCCAGGTAAGAAAAATATATGGGGTAACAATGGCTTTGCTAACAGCACTTTGGCTTCCTGCTATCTTTAATCTTTTTTTCTCTTAGTATGAAAACTTTCCAACATATCAAAAGTAGAAAACTAATATGATGAACCCCCCACCCCCATCACTGAGATTCAAGAGTTATCAAGATTTTGCCACAGTTGCTTCATCTGTGTCTTTCTTCTGTTTTTATTAGCTTAAGAATTATAAAGCAGGGGCACCTGGGTGGCTTAGTCAGTTAAGCGTCCAACTTCAGCTCAAGTCATGAACTCATGAGTTCAAGCCCCACAACAGGCTTGCTGCTGTCAGCGCTATACTCACTGTGGATCCTCTGTCCCTTCTCTCTGCCTATCTCCCACTCATGCACACACTCTTTCTCTCTCTCAAAAATAAATAAACATTAAAAAAAAATGGGTGCCTGGGTGGCTCAGGTCATGATGTCATGGTACGTGGATTTGAGCCCCACAGGTCAGGCTCTGTGCTAACAGCTCAGAGCCTGGAACCTGCTTCAGATTCTGTGTCTCCCTCTCTCTCTGCCCCCCTCCCCCCACTCATGCGGTCTCTCTCTCTGTCTCTCTCAAAAATAAACATTAAATAACTAAAAATAAAAAATTCTAGATGTCATCTTACTTCAGTAAACATCTATATCAAACATGGACATAGCCAAAATTCTTTCACACCTAACAGTATTAATCCCTACCTGAATCTATCCAGACTTTCCCAATTGTCTCAAAATGTCTTTTTCAAGTGGTTTATTTTAATCACCATCCAAACAAGGCCCACAATACATCTGATTGTTATGTCTTATGAAACTTTCATCCTAGAGCTGGCCCCTCCTTTTCCACTCAAATGAACTTGTTAAAGGTGGATTCTTTTTCAATGCTTTTCTTATACTTGGAATATAGAGGAAAACAGAAAATAGATATTTTGGTATCTCTCTTTCATTCTAAGCTACTAGACCCTAAACATTTGGTTTAAATCTGTTCTGAGTAGTCAACTTATCCTTGAACTAGACAAGCAAACTCATGGCAATGGAAAAAGGAGTCCAAAGCTCATGGATGAATAATTTACGAGGGCCAGTTTGTTCTCCTACACTGAATATCTTTAATTTTTATTAGTAAAAAGGAATTACTGAACTAAATGCACTGTGAGTTTTCTTCTCTCTATATAACTGATTGACTAGCATCAAAATACAGGATTACTATATTTTAATTAAGACCTCATATGCTGTTCAACACGCCAATATTTTATGAGTCACTGAGAAAAAAGGTACAGTGTCCACTATACCAGTTACACGGTAAAATACCAGGATACCACTGATGGTAAGGTGCATCCTGACTTCAGAGATATTAAAATGTGAAAGAATGTGATTAGAATTGATAAAATACAGTATAGCTGTCACTTATTGTTGGCTGAAATAATTGCTACTGGGTCTTCGGTGCGGAGGATTTGAAAAGCAAGCGCACGTTGACCCTTCTGCTGGTCACCAGTCCCAAGGACAGCTCCAAACTGCCCTTGGTTCTCATGAGTAAGAAGAGGACCTTCTCTGGGTAAGTTCAGGTATCCTTTATTTTGAGGCAACCAGGATGAACATACCAGGCTACAAAAGCGTGCTCGTTTAGTGAGAGATCTCACGATGGTATAACCTCTAAAAATCATTTATTCCAGAGGGATGCATATTCTTAACTCCCACAGGCAGCATCCTGATGGAGAAGCTATTTAAACCCCTAAATCAGGGGCACCGGGGTGGCTTAGTTGGTTGAGTATCCGACTTTGGCTCAGGTCAGGATCTCATGGTTTCTGAGTTTGAGCCCTGTGTCGGGCTCTGTGCTGACAGCTCAGTCTGGAGCCTGCTTTGGATTCTGTGTCTCCCTCTCTCTGCCTCTCCCCTGCTCATGCTCTGTCTCTCTCTCTCTCTCTCAAAAATAAATAAACATAAAAAAACTTTTTACCCCTAAATCAATTCCTAGGCATTCCTACAACAGATTTATTGACATTGATCCTGCCTTTGAGGAAGGAGCATGGTCAAGCTCAATTAAACATCTGGCACACCTAGGGGCGCCTGGGTGGCTCAGTCGGTTAAGCATCCGACTTCGGCTCAGGTCATGATCTTGCCATTCCTGAGTTCGAGCCCTGCATTGGTCTCTGTGCTGACAGCTAAAAGCCTGGATCCTGTTTTGGATTCTGTGTCTCCCTCTCTCTCTGCCCCTCCCCGACTCACACTCTGTCTCTCTCTCTCCTAAAAATAAATAAACATTAAAAAATTTTTAAAATAAATCTACGACACCTAAAGCTGGAATGGTATATAGCACATTCGTCACTAGGACTAAGGAAGGAAAACGCTTTGGCACAGCAGCTCTGGAGTGCAAGATGAGAGACGACAGCCAGCCAGAACACAGAGGAGGGAAGTGGGAAGGCAGGTTGCCCCTTGCTGGCAGAGGAGCTAGGAGCCACCATAATTCATGTAATCTGAGTGTAATTATAGCCTTGGGCTTAAGGAAAAGGAAGATAATATTTCCTTCAGTTCCTTTAAATGGGACCAATGTTCATTGGAACTAAGAAAAAGAAATGCTATTGTCTCTTATCCCTTCAATTCCTAACTGAATTTCAAGTAGTCAAAGCTCACACTTTGAGTCTATTGGGGCGGGGGTGGTAGGGGGAGCTGAGATGTGCTTTTCAAGGCAAGCCTCATAATGTAGCTAAGGGTGAGGGGAGGATGTGGAACATGCCCAACCAGGCAGAATCTGAGAGTAAGGGGAAGAGCTAAAAGCTTGGCTCACTGAGAGAACAGCTCTCAAGAATAAATCCTTACATCTTTAGAAAACTAAAAATGATCTACATTTAAAATATAAAGTTTAGGGGCGCCTGGGTGGTTCAGTCGGTTAAGTGTCTGACCTTGGCTCAGGTCATAATCACATGGTTTGTGGTTCAAGCCCCACGTTGGGCTCTGTGCTAACAGCTCAGTGCCTGGAGCCTGCTTCAGATTCTATGTGTGTGTGTGTGTGTCTCTCTCTCTCTCTGCCACTCCTCTGCTCGTGCTTTATCTCTGTCTCTCAAAAATAAATAAGTGTTAAAAAAACTTTTTTAAATATAAAGTTTATAAATAATGTTAAAAATGAACTATCCAAGAGAATGAGGACTAACAATTTAAAATAAATATTAAAATGAGTTGGAGAAACATCTCAGACATATTCCCAGATACCTAGAATAATGTTTCTTAAAAAGTGGTGAAAAACATTAAATGCCTATAGCCTTTCAACAAGAGACAAAGCCCTCAGTGGTGGAACAATTCACAGACGAAATCCCAATGTAACAAAGTTCTTCTGACAACCAACCTTTGCCTGTTCTCTATGAAACAAACCCAGTTATACCAAATTCTAAGCTACAGTGGATAGTCCTCAGTGTCAAAAACTAAAGTAAATGTTAAAACATCAGAAGCAATTTTAGACACTTTTCTTTCTCATAGAAGTTGGCTCAAGGGATGTTATTACCTGTTTTTATTAATTCTTTAATTAGATCTTCCTTCATCTTGATGTTAATTGTAAGTTCTCTCACTTTCTGTTTAGCTGCAGTAAGTATGAGTTCTGAATTCCTCAATTTTTGCAAGTTCAACTCTTGACTCTCCTGGAGACATTCAATCTTTAAATCTTCAAAGAAAAAGCAACAGAATGGAGAAATAAAACTACCTGCTCATAGAGTATTCCACAGAAGTGAGTTAAATACGAGAAGCAGAAACAAGCAGTCTAGAGGTAGCAGAGGAAGAGACAAACAGAATGGGAAAGAAAGGAAGGAAAAAATACATGGCAATTGGGACTTCAATTTTCTACCTTAAAGTGAGTTTTAGTCATATCCTGTGGGCTCTGATACACAGTTCATCATTGTCCTTAGGTATGTGATTTGAGCTTTCTCTAACCTCAGTTATTTAAGAAAAGTATAAAATCTCCAGATGGGTAGAGGGTTGACATTTTTTCCCATTAACTTCTACTTTAATAGTCATCAGGGAATGTGGTCTGTCTACACCACCAAAGTGTACGCCAACACTGTTGATTACTGGCACATAAGCCAACTATGTCACTGTTTTAATTCAAAGAATTTTTTTTTTTCCCACAGCAAGACTTCCTCAGTGAAGAAACTAGCGCACTGATTTACATTCTGACATAAGTTTCTTACCTGACTGTAGACCAGCAACAAATAGCTCAGGGATGGCTACCTGAGTAGTACTTCTCTATACTATTTATACATTTTTAAAAATTTATTTCAGGGGCGCCTGGGTGGCTTAGTCGGTTAAGCGTCCAACTTTCGCTTAGGTCATGATCTTGCAGTTCGTGGGTTCAAGCCCCACGTCGGGCTCTGTGCTGACTGCCAGCGCAGAGCCTGAAGCCTATTTCAGAGTCTGTATCTCCCTCTCTCTCTGACCCTCCCCTGCTCACGCGGTCTCTCTCTCTCTCCTAGAAATAAATAAAAATTTAAAAATGTTAAAAAAAAATTTATTTCAGTTTTATTTGTGACATACAGTCAATGTTTTGTTAACAGAACATGCATAGGCTCTTTAAAAGATAAGATACTCTCTATTTTCATAGTGGAGGACTTATCTATCGTGTTATTTACATTTGCTATGCTCTTTTTTCGTGTGTGTTTGGACCACTTGTAGACCAAGAGAAATTAGTTAAAAATCTCCTACTACAACATAGTTTTGGCAACACATGTGTTTCTGATGCTGTTATTTCATGCATAAAAATGCTCATCAGTTGTGTACTACAACATCACGAGCACTCAGCAGACTAACTTGGCTCAAATGTCACATACATCACTACTGCCAGGGGAGCTGCAGATACCTGGGACATTATGTAACACGTATTTTAGGGGCACCTGGCTGGCTCAGTCACATAACTGTCCGACTTCAGCTCAGGTCATGATCTTGCAGTTCTTTTTTCTTAATTTTCTAAAAAATGTTTTATTTATTTCCTAGAGAGAGAGAGAGAGTGTGTGAGCAGGGGAGGGTCAGAGAGAGAGGGAGACATGGAATCTGAAACAAGCTAAGCTAGCTGTCAGCACAGAGCCCGACGCGGGGCTCGAACCCATGAACCGCGAGATCATGACCTGAGCTGAAGTCTGCAGCCTAACCGTGTGAGCCACCCAGGCGCCCCTGATCTTGCAGTTCTTGAGTTCAAACCCCGTATCGGGCACTGTGCTGACAGTGCAGAGCCTTCCTGGGATTCTCTCTCTTCCCCCCACTCCACTGCTCACACGCACTCTCTTTCAAAATAAATAAATAAACTTAAATAAATTATTTTTGAAAAATTTACAATGTAAATATCAACTCAAGTTTGAATACAAAATCCCCATTCTGAGGCATTTAGCCTATAACTCTTGTCAGAATTTACTGGGAAAATTTTTTGTTTTATTAATGAGTAGAGAGTGAAAAACTGGAGGTAGAGAAGAGAGCATAAAGGAAGCTCTACCTACCAAGAAAGTACTCCAACTGAGTTCTCACCTTTGAGAATTAAATTATTGGCTAAAGAAAAAGAGAAGTGGCATAAACATTAGATCTAAATTACTTGAGAAAGTCTGTGTACCTTCATTCCCCAAACCTGACTTTGGTGTTTGATCCTGAATATCATTCAATTCAACAAGAGAACAAACAGAGCCTGGCTTTTGCATCCATGAGCGACTTCTACATCTAAAAAAAAAAAAAAAAAAATCAAGATCAAAGGTAACTTGTCTGTTTTCATCTGCCCTCAAATTGTCCCCCCAAAACTGACAGTAATATTAAAAAATTATTAATTATATAAATTTTCTCATATCCCTCATCTCCCCCAGGTTGAACTCAGTAGAAAATTCATCATATTTGTTGCCACCATGGCAGCAAAATCAGGAAATCCAAACATATTCTCTCTGAAAATTAAAACCCAACAGCTATAAAAGCCCTAAATGCAAAATTATTTTTCAATTTTAAGATTGATGAGTTGTGTTCAAACATTGGTTTCCTAATACATGAGTAGGCGGTGCTTTAGCAAACACTTACTCTTATATTAAATGGTAAAGAAAAACCCCCCTACAGTATCTACCTATATTTATTGCATCATATATTATGTTTATGAAGCCAGGCTATATTTAACATACCTAATTGCAGATTTCTCCTGGCCTTCTGATTCTTCATCATCACTGTTATCAGAAAATTGGCAGTGGAGGACTTCATCTTGTTCTTCTATGTGACCCAGCAGCATCTGACTTCGTGTTCGAAATCCGGCAACTACTTGATCCAGAGAGTACACAGAAGGACTTGTGTGGACCTTACAAGTGATTACCCCACCCAACAACAAAAAAAGTGATTTTTTTCATTATTTTTATCCTGTTACTCAAAGTGTTTTTTAAGAAATATTAGATAGTTGCATTTAAAATAGTCAATAACTGAAAATACCCATTCTTGCAAAAAAAGTAGAAATAAATTTCACAATGCTATTGTACCCCATAGACACATACTTTCTTCAGAACCTACACAGCTCTTCCTCCTTTTAGAAAGCACTCTATCTTCAATTATATCTTCATGGAATATAGTATTCAAAAATGAAACCAAAGAGAGGCATAAGTGAAAACATCACTGCTTTTAAACACAGCAGGGCACTTCCCAACAAATGTGAAAGCCAGACCCAGTGTGATAGGAGGCAATGACACATTTATACTATACTAGGAGAAATCCAAATGTATTTACTCACACTTTACATGTGGTGGTTAGGGACAGCTGACTTAATGCTCTAAGTGACATAGTTTTGCTTTTTTTTTTTTAATTTCTGAGAGAAAGAGAGAGAGAGAGTGAGAGAGACAGCATGAACAGGGGAGGGTCAGAGAGAGAGGGAGACACAGAATCTGAAACAGGCTCCAGGCTCTGAGCTAGCTGTCAGCACAGAGCCTGACGTGGGGCTTGAACCCACGAACCGTGAGATCATGACCTGAGCCAAAGTTGGACGCTTAACTGACTGAGCCACCCAGGTGCCCCCTAGGTGACATGGTTAATATGTACCCTGGATAAATAGATTTTCATGGGCTAGCCTGGAACTTTCTATTTTATAACATGCTTCGAGTGGCAATGCACCTTTAGCTCTCAAAAAAATGATGTAGGAAAACAACAACAGAAATTAGAAGTTGCCTTTATATTCTTATTCTAGTTTTTGTTACAAACATTTCCTTTTTCACCACCTCTCTGTAACCAAACCTCAGAGTAATTTCTCAAAAAAGGCAAATAATAAAATATTAGAGGAAACATTCAATTTATGGACAGATATCATTATAAGCTATTAAAATGATAACATCTAGTGGAATGTGTACATCACATGGTATCAATTTTCAAGTGATGTAGGACCCTCACATAATTTCTCCCAGAAGAGCCTGCCTGATACTCAGTATTCCTTGAAACCTGATTTTTGTGCATCTACTTTCGGCCATCTAATAAGACTGTCACACTGGTACCGTGATGGATGCAGAGTAAAGTTTTCTCGGTGGACTTCCAATCGTGGGGTTTGAGGGAGTGGGGACAGAGATTATTTACAGAAGAATCAACTCAAGAAGTATTTCTCTAACAAGGACAATTGCCCGGCATGTCCATTTTGCCCCAAAACAAACCGGCATCAAGGTTTCTTTGTCAGAGGAATGAGAATTATTTCAGGAGCAAACAAAACTTTCTGTTCAGAGTCAAACATTGTTCTCTACAATTGTATATTGCCTTTAAAATTTCTTTCTACAAAAAAACCCAAAGGACTCAGCCTAATAATGAACACCAAATAATTTCCACAACAATTAGTAATATTTAGCAAAATTCCTTAACAGTCATTCCACCCAATGCAATTGTTCTCCACCCCCTCCAGGCACATAAACCCTTCTCCAGTAACCTGGTGCCTTCCCACCTAAGTACTGAGTCCTGCTTCCCTTTAGCTGCTTCTGCATCCCGTAGCTCTGCGCTTTCACAGTTTCAACCACACCCCCAAACAGTACTGATCACTAATATAAGTATTCAAAGAAGCTGATTAATAATTCAGATTAACTGAAGTATATATACCTAGAAGCCAATATTTATTCTAAGCATTTTTTTCCCCAGAATTATACAGCCACAAGGCTAGAGAGAACTTGAAAGCTTACTATTCCACCCAGATTTGACTCTCATTTATAACATAACCCCTGGTGAAACAGTGGCTGCTGGAGCCCCGGGGCCTCTCGAATCATGTTTGGCAGTTTTAAGTGAAGTATTCCCACATTAGCACTTTTTCTCCCTGATCCTGGAGATTTCAGAAGATTTTTTTAAATATATCCCTTAAGAATACTTGGTTGGTTTTCTTAGCATACAATTGTATGAAGTACTAAAAGTGGTATTAGTTACCGATTGCTTTTATTTCCACTTCATATCAGATTTCATCAAATCTAAAATGCCATCAAGCATAAGAGACACCATTAATTTTATTCCATCAAGAAACAAAAAAAGCTGTCAAACTATGACATGCCATCAATTATAAAACATACCCTGCCATCAAAGATGATAAAATGTGAAAAAAACATGTGAGTCTTACAATCAATGCAACATGGCAGATTTTCATCAGTATTTGTGATATGAGATTATACCTAAGCATTGACGGACCTCTCTAATTTTCTTCTTTCCAAGTGCCCTCTTAGTGTGTATAATACTGGCTCTTGGCCTCAGGTATTTACCATGTTAGGAAAGTAGAAACCTCTGTTACATTTTTTTTCTTTAAGTTTAAATCAAGATTCAATTTTACATTTCATCAGATGAGCTTTTGGTATCTATTGAGACAAAGCAGATTTTTCTTTTTTCCTATTAGTTTGAGAAATAATACTAAAAGTTTTTCTTATATTTACCTATATACTACTTAGTTGTGAGGGGCAATTTCTTTAGGAGTTCTGCATAAGTAGATATGTTCTATATTTCCATTTTGGTGTTTAACTTTTCATATTAAGAGACAGTTGAAAACAATATGTGTAATAATATGAAAAAGTACACAAGATAAATATTAAGATGATATGCTATCTTAATATATAAATATTATTCAGCCATTAAAAATAATATGTTATAAAAGAATATTTAATAACTCTTAAGTGTTCATGATATATTGAGAAAAGCCAGTAATGGAAGTATATGAGTATATACATAATGTAATAAATAATGTGTTTAAAATAAATAAGAGCTTTTTGCTCTTTCCCTCCAATATGTATAAACAAGTGTAGAAGAAATAGTTCCAGGGTGCTTGGGTGTCTTAATCAGTTGAGCTGGACTCTTGATTTAGGCTCAGGTCAAGATCTCATGGTTCATGGGTTTGAGCCCCACATCGGGCTCTGTGCTGACAGCGCAGAGCCTGCTTGGGATTCTCTCTCTCCCCCTCACCCCACTAACATTCTCTCTCCCTCAAAATAAATAAACTTAAAAAAAAAAAAAGAAAGAAAGAAAATATTAGCTAGATTTCTGCCAAGGAGAGATCCAGGAGAAAATGAAATGGTATTTCAGATATCCCCTTGGGCGTATATTAGTTTTGGTATTCCGTATGAACCCTTCCCTCACTCTTGGAACAAGCAGGACTTGAACAAGGCTTGCCATGCAATGAGTCTTCCCATGCAAGCCTGCCTTCTCATGTCTGCTGCAATAACCAGTCCAAGCAAGAAAAGGGGCCTAGATTCTTGGACACAGGGTAAGAACAAGAGCTCTTAAAACTGCTGATCATATGCAAACCTCGAAATCATAAAAGCCATATACAAAAGGTCCAACACTGATATCCTCACTGGGGAAACACTGAGAGCTATTCCCCTAAGGTCAGGAACACAACAGGGATGTCCACTCTTGCCACTGTTATTCAACACAGTATTGGAAGTCTTAGCCAATCAGACAACACAAAGAAATAAAACTCATCCAAATCAGCCAGGAGGAGGTCAAACTTTCACTTTCGCAGGTTACATGATACTCTATACAGAAAACACAAAAGATTCCACCAAAAAAACTGCTAGAACTGATCCATGAATTCAGAAAAGTCGCAGGATATAAAATCAATGCTCAGAAATTGATTGTATTCCTGTACAACAATAATGAAGCAACAGAAAGAGAAATCAAGGAATCGATCCCATTTACAATTACACCAAAATCATAAAATAGCTAGGAATAAATCTAACCAAAGAGGTGAAAAATCTATACATGGAAAACTATAGAAAGCTATAGTTTCTATAGCTATACAAACTATACAAAAAATGGAAAAATATTTCATGCTCCAGGATAGGAAGAACAAATATTGTTAAAATGTCAATACTACCCCAAGCAATCTACATATTCAATGCAATACCTATCAAAATAACACCAGCATTCTTCACAGAGCTGGAACAAACAATCCTAAAATTTGTATGGAACCAGAAAAAATCCCGAATAGCCAAAGGAATCTTGAAAAAGAAAACCAAAGCTGGAGGCAACACAATCCTGGACTTCAAGCTGTATTACAAAGCTGTAATCATCAAGACAGTATGGTACTGGCACAAAAACAGACACTAGTTTTAGTGTCTCACAGAATAGAGAACCTAGAAATGGACCCCCAAACATATGGCCAATCTTTGACAAAGCAAGAAAGAGTATCCAATGGAATAAAGACAGTCTATTCAGCAAGTGGTACTGGGAAAACTGGGCAGTGACATGCAGGACCACTTTCTTATACCATACACAAAAATAAACTCAAAGTGGATCAAAGACCTAAACATAAGACAGGAAACCATCAAAATCCTTGAGGAGAAAGCAGGCAAAAACCTCTGACCTTGGCCGCAGCAACTTCTTACTCAACGTGTCTTCAGAGGCAAGAGAAACAAAAGCAAAAATGAACTATTGGGACCTCATCAAAATAAAAAGCTTCTGTACAGTGAAGGAAACAATCAGCAAATGTAAAAGGCAACCAATGGAATGGGAGAAGATATCTGCAAACCACATATCAGATAAAGGGTTAGTATCCAAAATCTGTAAAGAACTCATCAAACACCCAAAAAACAAATAATCCAGTGAAGAAATGGGCAAAAGACATGAATAGATACTTCAAAGAAGACATCCAGATGGCCAACCAACACATGAAAAATGCTCAATATCACTCATCATCAGGGAAATACAAATCAAAACCACAATGAGAGACCACCTAACACCTGTCAGAATGGCTAACATTAACAACTCAGGCAACAACCAATGTTGGCAAGGATGTGGAGAAAGAGGACCTCTTTTACACTGCTGGTAGGAATGAAAACTGGTGCAGCCACTCTGGAAAACATATTAGAGATTCCTCAAAAAAATAAAAATAGAACTTATCTACAACCCAGCAACTGCACTACTAGGTATTTATCTAAGGGATACAGGTATGCTGTTTTGAAGGGACACATGTACCCCAGTGTTTATAGCATCACTATCAACAATAGCCAAAGAATGTTAGGAGCCCAAATGTCCATCGATGGATGACTGGATAAAGATGCAGTATATATACACAATGGAGTATTACTTGGCAATCAAAAATAATGAAATCTTGCCATTTGCAACTATGTGGATGGAACTCGAGGGCACTATGCTAAACGAAATTAGTTAGAGAAAAACAAATATTATAGCACTTCACTCATATGAGGACTTTAAGATACAAAAGAGATGAACATAAGGGAAGGAATAATATAATATAATAAAATATTTTATATAAGATATAATATGATTATATAATACATATAAATATAATAATTTATTTATTTATAAAAATATAATATAAATATAATATAAATAATATAAAAACAGGGAGAGGGACAAAACATAAGAGACTCTTAAATATGGAGAACAAACAGAGGGTTGCTGGAGGGGCTGTGGGAGGGGGGAGGGGCTAAATGGGTAAAGGGCATTAAGTAATTTACTCCTAAAGTCATTGTTGCACTATATGCTAACTAACTTGGATGTAAATTAAAAAACAAATAAAATTATTTTAAAAAATATTTAGATTAGGGGCACCTGGGTGGCTCAGTTTGCTAAGCAACCAATTCTTGATTTCGGCTCGGGTCATGATCTCATGGTTCCTGGGATTGAGCCACATTTCGGGCTCTGCACTGACAGTGTGAAGCCTGCTTGGGATTCTCTCTCTCCCTCTCTCTCTGCACCCCCCTCACTGCTCATGCTATCTCAAAATAATAAACTTTAAAAAAAGTAAAAACAAAAAACAAAACAAACAAATGCTGCTGATCATATGACATTCGCATCATCTTCCTTTTGCCCTCCTTTTAATGGCTAGCAGGGATCTTTGGGGTAGATGGAAAATTGTGAAAACAAAACTAATAATTTGATAATCTGAAACAATAACCACGGAAGTTGTTATTCAAATCATGCCTGTTTCAGGCCTATTTAAACAACTATAAGTAAGAACAAGGGCCTAACCTTTTTCAAGAGCTCACAGAGCTCTATCTCCTCACAGAGTGTACATGTGTGTGTGAATGTCTAGTACAAAAGAAGAAGAGAGAGAGACTGAGAGGAAAAAAATATGTATAACTATTGTAATCAGGGGAAAATAAATGTTATTTTTAAAAAAATAATAGAAGAAACAGAAAATTTGTTCACATTACTAGCCAATAGTTAATAAATAAATCATTTGAATATAGAAGACTTGATATATAATTATTAAGTTGAAATAATAGTTATTAAATTTGGATCCTGCCAAAATTTACCTTTCATCCCAAATGTTCTAGGAAAATTTACTATGTATTCAACCATAAAGAAAATATCAATAACTCTACAAAGTGAAACTCATATTAATAAGAACAGTGATTTAAATTTTAAAACCTGACCACTCAGAGTTGAAAACCACACACTTATGGATATTATCTCTTTCATTGTGAGGCACGGGGCGTGGGACACAGTAGACACACCCTATGGGCACGTGTTGAAGACACGGTGTGCCACGCAGTTTTAGAATCACTATGTCATGTAAATAAATCTTCCACACACACCCACGTTTCCCCCAGACTCCACGTTTCCCCCAGACTGACAGATAAGGAACCTGCATGGGTATAGGCACACGTACAGGTCTATCTAAAGAGCTGGCAGTCACACGCCCACCTGACTACAAAGCCTATGACACCTCTCATATTTCTTGCCCCTTTAACAGTAACCATCACATGCCCTTGAAATCCTTTCCCTTCATAAAATTAATAAATAGAAAACAAAATTCATGAATCTGCTACTTAGTCTTTTCCACTGGAGATTTCCATTCCAGTAGAGATTCCTTGATTTTTCAAGAGAAATCTGTGGGCATATATTTATCACCCACACACATATTTATAAATAAAAATTAAAATGAAACTTCATACTGACCTTCATACAGTCTCAATTATGTCAGCTTGGCAAAACCAGATAATAAATATCATTTTGAAACAGGCCAAATAAATCAAACTAATTACCCTCCAATCACATCTCAACTTGGTGTGGTTTAAGACAGAAAAAAATGAATGAAGATATCAGACTAAAATATGAAAATACGATAACATCTGAAATATGATCGCAAAGGATAGCTTTTTCTCCTTGGTGGATACAGACATCACCTTCAACTATTCCTTCCAAATACATGTTCTCCTATTTATTCTTTTTTTTTTTTTTTTTTTTTTTAAAGAAGCACAACTGAAATAAAGAATATACGTAAAAGTCCAAGAAACCAGGGGCTCCTGGGTGGCTCAGTCGGTTAAGCGTCCGACTTCGGCTCAGGTAATAATCTCATGGTTCGTGGGTTTGAGCTCCATGTCGGGCTCTGTGCTGACTGCCAGCTCAGAGCCTAGAGCCTGTTTCAGATTCTGTATCTCCCTCTCTCTCTGACCCTCCCCTGCTCATGCTGTCTCTTTCTCTCTCTCTCAGAAATAAATAAAACATTAAAAAGAAAATTAAAAAAAAAAATGTCCAAGAAACCAAACAGAAAAAGGAAAGGTGCCAAGAATGTACAAATATCCTATGATATTACACAGATTTTTTAAATCTCAAAATCAGAAAGAGATCAATGTTCAGACATTACCTTCCTGGAATCTGATCCGGCTGGGATATAAATATAATGCCCTGAACGAGTATCAAACGGTACAGTACATGGTCTCTTTCCAGGTATCCTGGTGTCTGGCCCATCTCCGCAAGATTCTGTAGCTGAAGCCGTCATTGATAGATTAAGTTTTGCTAGTTCTTCACTCAGCTGATCCATAAGAAGTTGTTGTTCTATTATTTTTTCATTCTTGGTAGAAGAGAGATGAACATTTTTAAAATAGAGAACCCCAGTGTGTAATGATTAAAAATAAACTGTACATTGCCCAAAATCATGACTACCTTAACAGAACCATAAAACCTCACTGCTCCACAGACTAGCTTTCTGGTGTTCACCTAATGGTTCTGAGTGGTAAAAACTTTTGAATAGTAAGCAGTGACAGTGACTGAAGGATTAAATACTCAAAGAAAATGCCCCATACACTGTGACTGGTTGGTTTGCCAACCTGAAGCACTCTGATTAGCTGATCTTTATAAACGTCTGGCTTTCCTGAGTGAAATCCAAGCAGTACAGTAGAGAAGAAAGTTGGAAAGTAGAGAAAGAACTACAAATGGCAGAGGTGCCCACAAAGGAGACTAAGTGGTAACAGGTGCAGGGAAGTGAAAGCCTTTACTCAGGGCAAAAGAAAGCCTCATGCACAAAGAGATAAAAGATAGGTAGCTGGTAGTCCTGGGAGGGAAACGAACTGGAAAGCAAAGGCTGAACAGACTGTGTATCGTGTGTGTGTGTGTGTGTGTGTGTGTGTGTGTGTGTTAGCTTTCTATGTATCTTCTAGAGAAACTTTTGTCAACTATATCCAATCCAGAGAGCTCTAATATCAATCTCTGTTTTATCAGCACAAAATTATGTAAACAAGAAACTCTCATTCATCTTTATACTTCACATATACTACAATGTTTAAATAGGAAAAAACCCCAAAAGTTTCACATGCTAAGCTATAAAAAAGCAACCGTATTAAAAATTCATATATTCAGATAATTAAAATATATGTCAAGGGCATATAAGCTGATGTAGGGGGTGGGATATGGAGTCTTTACACTGTCTGGGAGAGGGTGAAAATACCAATAATATGATTAGGCTTATTAAATCAAAAGTGCATGGTACACTCTCCAGGATAACCACCAATAACTAAAAGAATACAAGTACAACACCTAAGCTAATGAAGTAAAAATAGAAAAATTAAAAATACACAGTTAATCCAAAAAAAGATAAAGAGAGAAAAAGGAACACAGAGCAGCAGGATAAGTAAAAACCAAAATGGTGGGATTATAACCAAAATATGTATGGAATTATGTTAAATTCATAAATGAACTAAGTAATCCAATTAAAAGATTAGATCAGAGGGGATTATAAAATTATCTAACTTGCTGCTTCCAAGAAACACAACTAAAATAAACCCATGAAGATTAAAAATAAGATGGAAAAAGAAGGGTGCCTGGGTGGTTCAGTGGTTAAGCATCTGACTTCAGCTCAGGTCATGATTTTGCAGTCTGGGAGTTTGAGCCCCGCTGGGCTCAGTGCTGACAGCTCAGAGCCTGGAGCCTGTTTTAGATTCTGTGTCTCCCCATCTCTCTCTGTCCCTCCCCAACTCATGCTCTGTCTCTCTTGCTCTCAAACATATATAAAACATAAAAAAAAAAAGATGGGTAAAGAGACACCATGTAATATTAATCAAAAGAAAGCTGGTAGAGCTATGTGAATACCGAAGTAGACTTTAAGGCAAAAACTACTGGAAGAGGTAAAAAAGTATTAAAAAGGTCAATTCACTCAGCATAACACCCTCAAGGTCCATCCATGTTGCTACACATGGCCAGATTTCATTGTTTCTCATTGCCATGTAGTATTCCATGGTATAGATAAACCACATCTTCTTGATCCATTCATCTGTTGAGGGTGTTATGCTGAGCGAAATAAGTCAGGCAGAGAAGGACAAATATCACATGTTTGCACGTATAGGAGGATTAGGAGGAACTTGACGGAGGAACAAGGGAGAGAAGAAGGGCGGAAATGGTGGGGGAAAGGGAGAGAGGCAAACCATGAGAGACTCTTGAATGCTGACAAAAACTGAGGACTGATGGATGGGGGGGGGGGGGGGGGATGGGCATGGAGGAGGACACTTGTGGGGATGAGCACTGAGTGTTATGTGGAAACTAATTTGACAATAAACTATTTGTAAAAAAAAAAGGTCAATTCACCAGGATGATGTAACAATCATCATTTCTATGTACTTAGTAACACAGCTTCAATATGTATAATGCAAAAATTGTTAGTACTGGGACACCGGGGTGGCTCAGTCAATTAAGCATCTGATCTCACAGTTTTTGAGTTCAAACCTTCCATCCGGCTCTGTGCTGAAAGCTCAGAGCCTGCTTAAGATTCTCTATCTCCTTCTCTCTCTCTCTGCCTCCCCTGCTCGCACATCCTCTCTAAGATAAATAAATAAAACATTTAAAAAATTGTTAGTACTTCATGGAGAAGACAGATCCAAAATTGTAGCAAGAGATTATAACATCACTCTAAATTACTGATATAACAAAAAAGACCCCAAAAATGAACAAAAATATAGATATGATTAACAAGATTAACAGCACCCAATAATTACAGAATACACATTCCTTTTAAGTATATCTGTAATATCTACAAAAATTGGCCTTATGCTGAGCTATGACGCAAGTTTCAATACAGTCAAAGGACTGAAATCACATGGACCACATGCAATTAAGCCAAAAATTCATAAAAAGAAACCTTCCATGTGTTGGAAATAAAGTAACCATATTACCCATACGTCAAAGAAAAAAGTCATAATAAAAATAAGGAAATATTTTGAGCAGGTAAACTTAGGAAGAAATCTGTAACTTCAACTGCACGTGTTATAAAAGAAGGAAAGTTAAAAAATCAATGAACTAAGAATCCTTCTAAAGAATCTAGGAAGATTACCAGCAATGAAATTGAATCAGGAATCAAAAAATCCCCAAGAAACAAAAAGTCCAGGACCAGACAGTTTGACAGATGAATTGACCAAACACTTAAAGAATAATTCTTCTCAAACTATTCCAAAAAATACAAGAGGAAGGAAAACTTCCAAATTCATTCTATCATGCCCAGTTTTACCCTGATCCAAAATCAGATAAAGACACCACAAAAAGAGACTACAGTCTAATATCTCTCACAAATATAGATGCAAAAATCCTCAACAAAATACCAGCAAACCGAATCCAACAATACTTTAAAAAAAAATTCCTTCCACACAATCAAGTGTGATTTACTCCTTGGGATGCAAGGGAGGTTCAGTATTCACAAATCAATCAGTGTGATACATCACCTCAATACAGAAAGGATAAAAACCATATGATCATTTCAGTAGATGCAGAAAAAGCATTTGACAAAGTACAATATCCATTTATGAGAGAAACCTTCAATAAAGTAGGTTTAAAGGGAACATACCTAAATGTAATCAATACTTTAGATGACAAACTCACAGACAACATCATATTCATGGGAAAAACTGAGAGCTATAGGTTAGGAACAAGACAAGAATGTCTACTCTTACCACCTTTTTAAAAAAAGTTTATTTATTTTGAGAGGGAATGAGAGAGAGAGCAAGGGAGGGAGGGGCAGACAGAGAGGGAGAAAGAGAATCCCAAGTAGGCTCTACACTGTCAGCGTGGAGCCCGATGTGAGGCTTGAACTCACCAACTGAGTGATCGTAACCTTAGCTGAAATCAAGAGTTGGATGCTCAATTGACTGAGCCACCCAGGTACCCACCAATTTTTTAAAAAATATTTATTTTGAGAGAGAGACAGAGAGACAGAGAGAGAGAGAGAGAAGAGGTAGAGAGAAGAGTTAGAGAGAGAGGGGGACAGAGGGAATCTCAAGCAGGCTACCGTCAGCACAGAGCCAGATGCAGGGCTTGTAAACCGTGAGATCATGACCTGAGATGAAACCAAGAGTTGGATGCTTAACTGACTGAGCCACCCAGGCTCCCCTCGCTCTTAGCACTTTTATGTACTGGAAGTCCTAGCCACAGCAATCAGACAACCAAAAGAAATCAAAGGTATCCAAATTGGTAAAGAAGAAGTAAAACTCTCACTATTTGCAGAGGACATGATACTATACATAGAAAATGCTAAACACTCCACCAAAAAACTACTAGAACTGATCAATGAATTCAGTGGTCGCCAGATACAAAATCAAAGTTCAGAAATCTGTTGCATTCCTATACATTAATTATGAAGAAGAAATAAAATTAAATAATCCCATATACAATTGAACCAAAAATAATAAAATATCTAGGAATAAACCTAAACAAAGAGGTGAAAGACTTGTATAGATGAAAACTATAAAATATTGATGAAAGAAATTGAAGACAACACAAAGAAATGGAAAGACACTCCATGCTTATGGACTGGAAGAACAAATACTGTTAAAATGTATATACTACCCAAAGCAATCTACACATTGAATGTAACCCCTATCAAGATATTCACCAGGATTTTTCACAGAACTAGAACAAACAATCTTAAAATCTGTATGGAACCACAGAAGACCCTGAATAGCCAAAGCAATCTTGAAAAAGAAAAACAAAACTGGAGGCATCACAATTCCCAAGTTATATCACAAACTAGCAATTAAAACAGTATGGTACTGACACAAAAACAGACACATAGATCAACAAAACAGAACAGAAACCCCATAAACCCACAATTGTATGGTCAAAATCTTCAACAAAGGAGGAAAGAATATGCATGAAAAAGACAGTCTCTTTGATAAAGTGTTGGGAAAACTGGACAGCTACATGCAAAAGAATGAAACTGGACCTCTTTCTTTCATCATACACAAAAATCAGTTCAAAGTGGATTGAAAGCTTACAAGTGAGACTGGAAGCCATAAATATCCCTGAAGAGAGCATAAACTGTAATCTCTCTGACCCTGGCCATTAGCAACTTCTTACTAGGTATATCTCCGGAGACAAGGGAAACAAAAGCAAAAATAAACTCCTGGGACTATATCAAGATAAAAAGATTCTATACAGTGATGGAAATAACCAACAAAACTAAAAAGCAACCTACTGGATGAGAGAAGATATTTGCAAGTGATATACCCAATAAGGGATTAGTATGCAAAGTATGTAAAGAAGTGATACAATTCAACACCAAAAAACCACAAATAATCCAATTAAACAATGCGCAGAAGACATACAGATGGCCAACACACACATGAAAATTTGCTCAACATCTCTCATCATGAGGGAAATGTAAATCACAACTGCAATGAGATCCCACCTCATACCTGTCAGAAAGGCTAAAATCAACAACACAAGAAGCAACAGGTATTAGGGAGGATGTGGAGAAAAAGGAACCTTCTAGCACTACCGGTGGGAATGCAAGTTGGTGCAGCCACTGTGGAAAATAATATGGAGGTTCCTTAAAACATTAAAAGTAAAACTACCCTAGGATCCAGTAATTGTAACCCAAAATACAAAAACACTAATTCAAAGGGATACATACACCCTTATGTTTATAACAGCATTATTTTTTAAACGTTATTTATTTGTTTGTTTTGTTCAAATACAAGTTAGTTTCTTCAAAAGTAGAATTTAGTAATTCATCACTTACATATAAAACCCAAAGCTTATCCCAACAAGTGCCCTCCTTAATGCCCATCACCCATTTAGCCCATCCTCCAACCCAACACCCCACCAGCAACCTTCAGTTTGTTCTCTGTATTTAAGAGTCTCTTATGGCTTGGAGCGCCTGGGTGGCTCAGTCGGTTAAGTGTCCGACTTCAGCTCAGGTCATGATCCCACAGTTAATAGGTTCGAGCCCCGCATCGGGCTCTGTGCTGACAGCTCAGAGCCTGGAGCCTGTTTCAGATTCTGTGTCTCCCTCTCTCTCTGACCCTCCCCTGCTTGTGCGCACTCTCTCTCTCAGAAATAAATAAAACATTTAAAAATTTTTTAAAATAAGTCTCTTATGGCCTGACTCCCTTTCTGTTTTTACCTTATTTTTCTTTTCCTTCCCCTTGTTTGTTCTGTTTCTTAAATTTCACTTATGAGTGAAATCGTATGATACTTGCCTTTCTCTGACTATTTCGCTTAGTATAATACATTCTAGTTCCACCCACACTGTTGCAAATGGCAAGATTTCATTCTTTTTGACTGCTGAGTAATATACCATGGTGTGTGTGTGTGTGTGTGTGTGTAATCTGGCTATTGTTGATAGTGCTAGCAGCAGTATTTACAAAAGCCAAGATATGGAAACAGTCCCACCAATAAATGAATGGGTAAAGAAAATGTGGTGTGTGTATATATATATATATATTATGAATATTATTCATCCATAAAAAGAATGAAATCCTGCCTTTTGCAAGGACAAAAATGGATCTAGAGACTATAATGCCAAATGAAATAAGTCAGAGAAATACAAATACTATATGATTTCACTCATATGTGGAATTTAAGACATAAAATAAACAAGCAAAGGAAATTTTTAAAAGAGAGAGAAAGACAAACCAAGAAACACTCTTAGCTATAAACAACAAACTGAAGGTTACCAGAGGAGAGGTGGGTGGGGAGTTGGGTGAAATAGGTAAAGGGAATTAAGAGTACGCTTACCATGATTAGCACTGAGTAATGTATAAAATTGTTGAATCACTATATTGTACACATATAAAACTGTATGTTAACTACACTGGGATTAGAATTAAAAACTTTTTAAAAAGCCAAAACTTTCAGAGATTTAAGAAAATTAACAGCAACAAACATTGGTAAGCCAATGTGGAGCAAGAGGCGTACTCACAGAGTACTGGTGTGAGTGTAAACTGGAAAAAGAGTTGGATATTTGTTAAAGTTGGAGATTCAACTTCCCTATGACCTAGCAATCCAACTCCCAGGCACAAATCCAAAAGAAACGTGTGTGCGTGTGCACCAAGAGACACGTAGGAGAAAATCTCCATCACAGTAAGACTGAGTAATGTACAGAATTGTTGAATCACTATACTGGACTTTCAGGTGAAACTAATATAACACTTAATTATACTGGAATTAAGGGGGAAAAAAAAAAGTGGGGGGGGGGGCGCCTGGCTGGCTCAGTCAGTAGAGCACACAGCTCTTGACCTTGGGATTGTGAGTTCAAGTCCCACATTGGGTGCAGAGAGTACTTAAAAAATAAAATCTAAAAAAAAAAAACAAAGAAAATAAAATAAAGAAAATGTCCATCACCAAAAAAAGTCCACCAACAGAAGAACAGAAACACAAATTGCAATATATTCATACCGTGAAATCCTATATGGCTATAAACCTAAACAGGCTACAGTTATATACATCATGGGTGAACCGGAACAAAAAAACACATTCACTAAAAGCAACTAGATACTAAAGAATATGTATACTGAATGATTAAATTTCTTAAGATTCCAACAAGTAAACTGTAGTGTTCAAGGATATAGAGTAAAACCACAAAGCAAACCAGGAAAGCGATACTATGACGTGAGGAGAGCGCCGCTCTCTGAGCAGGATGAACGAAGGACTTCTCAGGGGCTGACGGTTAACTAGTGTTTGACAGTTTACTATGTACCAGCTGGTTACCCAGCTGCTCTCTCTGTGATATAACACTGCATGGTGCATTTTGTTTTGTTTATGTTTTATGTTTTTAAACTATTATAGAATGAGAAGAGTTAAAAAAGGAAATAAAAATGAAATGTCAAAATCAAAATCTAACTTGTGCTGGATCAGGTTATTCCTCCATAATAGGAACCTAAATCTATTTAAAGGCTTTAAATGAAATTAACTGTTTGGGGCTGCGGGAGGTAACGGGGATGGGGGTGAGGGTGTTCACAGCCAGGAAGTATAATATTTAGGGACACACACACCACATTCCAGGCAGGCATATCCATGTTAATAAGAGGGAGGCTAAGCTAGAAAAGTGGAAAGATTTAACCAAAGTTAAAGAGCAAATCACTGGTAGAGTATAAAAGGATTATCTAATAAATCTTAAAGTATGTGTTTACTTTCCAACTCTTAACATCATGTTGCCTATTTCGGTGGCAAACAACAGAATGGAAAAACATGGAGAAAAGGTAACCATAATATGATATGCAAATTAAGTTTTTGTGTATCATCTTCATATTTGTGAAAAATAAGTCAGGCTAACAGTAAAAATGTTATCTCCTTATACTGATTTAGGGGGAAATTGTAATAAGT
Organism: Hyaena hyaena; assembly: GCF_003009895.1. NCBI lineage: Eukaryota > Metazoa > Chordata > Mammalia > Carnivora > Hyaenidae > Hyaena > Hyaena hyaena. The sequence goes on from NW_024081000.1 coordinate 1,240,708, forward strand.
CTTTTAGTTGCCCGGGTTCAGAACTCTTCAACTGAAACCTATTTTTGTAGACACTCCCGTTTATCATTCAAAAAGCTATTCTGGGGGTGCCCGGGTGACTCAGCCGATTAAGCATCTGACTCTTGATTTCAGCTCACAGCTCATGAGATCAAGCCCTGCATCAGGCTCTGCACTGAAAGTGTGGAGACTTTTTGGGATTCTCTCTCTGTCTCTCTCTCTCTCTCTCTGCCCCTCCCCTGCTTTCTCTCCCTCCCTCCCTCTCTCTCTCTCAAACAAATAACGTTAAAATGCTATTCTGTTTAGCCAAGTACTATTTTAACTAAATCTACAGCACTAGATAGGTCAAGAAACTCTACCTGCAATCTATTCACTTTTTGTGCTTCTTTCAAAGATACCATGTGTCCTTTGTTTTCCTGGACCATCATTTGCACTTGATTCTTCAGTTCCTTCACCTCCAGTTCCTTCTGATTAAATACAGCTTCATCAGCAGCCAGTGCACACTGGGAAAAGGGAGAAAAAGCACAAGAGATTCACCACGAAAAATACTCAAAAGAGCCCAGAAAATACCACAAAACTGGGATTTCATGATGGTTTGACAATGTCTCTTGAAATTTTTCTCATCCTATTCACTTTCAACTTTTTTTGTTTTCTGTATGAGAAAGGCAGAAACAATTCAGGGACCTGTCATTGCTATAACCTAAGAACTAATTACCATAAAGACAGGCTTTCCCAGGTTTTATTTCCTGAATTTTAGAACAAAAAAACAGTTACTCGGTTTCTAGATTACATTCAAGAGGATTTATTTTACTTTTACAAGTTTGCTAGAATTGCCATGAGCTTTTTTTTTTTCTTTTTTTGCCATGAGACTTTTACTGTGGGTTTTTAAAAATCACATTTCCCAAACTGACCTAGAGAGTTAAGAACACATTTGGATCTTTTAAATGAAGAATATTTGGTAATTAAAAAAATTTTTTAATGTTTATTTTTGAGAGACAGACAGAGCACAAGAGGAGGAGGGGTAGAAAGAGAGGGAAATACAGAATTCAAAGCAGGCTCCAGGCTCTGAGCTGTGAGCATAGAGCCCAGTGTGGGGCGCAAACTCACAAACCATGAGATCATGACCTGAGCTGAAGTTGGACACTTAACTGACTGAGCCATTCAGGCAGCCTTAGTATTTGATAATTTTATACACTTTCACTATGAAGAGAAATTTGAAGATATCTAAAAATACGGTTAAACAGTTTTCTTAATTTCTAGTGAATTATGCCTGTTTTCAAATAAACTTGAGATATACAAATAATACTTTTAAAAACAATTTTTAAATTAAATAAACTGAAAGAAATTTAACATCTGTCAAGTGTATTTTATGCTAGGGGCACCTGGGTGGCTCAGTTGGTTAAGCATCCGACTCTTGATTTCAGCTCAGGTCATGGTCTCATAGTTCATAAGATCGAGCCCCATGTCGGGGTCTGCACTAAAAGTGCAGAATTCTACTTGAGTTTCTCTCTCTGCCCCTCCCTCTCTCTCTCAAAATAAATAAATAAAAACTTTTTTAACAAGTGTATTTTATGCTAGTGACTTGACATTTTGAAAATATCTCACTGAGCAGACATAATTCCTTTTTCATGAAGAAATCAAGAGATTAAAACCTTTGCCCAAGATGACACAGTAGATAAACCAAACTCCTGACCTTCAACCCGAGGGCCTTTCTGGATCAAAGCCCATGTTCTTTCTACTAAGCTATAGGAAAAGACAAGAACAAGTAGCTGATGTACAAAAATAGTGTTCACTTTACAAATAAGATTTAATTCACAAAAACAGGGTATGTACGTTACTACTCCTGCAATGGCCTAGGGATAGATGAGCCCCTGTGCAGAGAATCCACAGACAAAGGCAAAGGCCAGCCTTGATTTGTCACAGCCTCACAGCAGTGCTCAGGGCAAGTCCCTTCTTTTCTCTGCTTGGGATCCTCAAGTGACCAAATGAGGAGAAGACACATGACCCAGATGGTCCTTATTTTCATGTTTACATATGACCTATGTGACTTCTTTCATAAAATAAGATTAAACTGTAATTCTCGTTGGTTAATATCCTTTCCCTTGGTAAATTGTTCATTTGAGCTTAAAATGTAATTTGTCACCTAGTACTGCATGTTCAACTATTTTTACATATGCTTTATAGACTACAACTATATTATTTGTTATTTATTTCAAAGTGTTTAACTGTTGAGTAAACTCATGTTCACGTACTGCTCTTGTATTCAAAATATGGAACAAAAAGGCAACCAAATCCTTTAAGAGGTGTTTATTAGGGGATGGACTAATGGCAAAAACCAAGGATGACAACGCTATCTGACACAGGAGTGCCTGAGAACACTACCTGGCTCAGTGGGTTAAGTGTCCAACTTGGCTCAGGTTCTCACGGCTCATGAGTTCAAGCCCCACATCGGGCTATCTGCTGTCAGCGCAGAGCCCACTTCAGATCCTGTCTCCCTCTCTCTCTGCTCCTCCCCAGTGTGCGCTTCTCTCTCTGTCTCAAAAATAAACATTAACAAAATTTAAAAAAAAAAAAAAAAAAAAAACACTACCAGAGAGCATCTAACAAGGAGGAGATGATGAACTTAAAAGTGACACTTCCCTAATGAAAATCTGGTGGTAATTCTACCTGTGAGATGGCCCACAATCTCCTCTTGGCTAGGAATTTTGTTTTTAAGTACTTATCTTGTGTAATAGGCTCAAGGAAGCATGGCTGAGCAAAAAGAATGTCCATGCCTCTCCCTGCACAGACCTGCTGTCTTGCTAGACAGTTTATCAAGCTGACTTCACTGTAACCCCTGGCATGTGGCCCCACGTACAACTACTAAGTCCCATCACTTAGCTGCCACTGACACATAACCTCAGCACAGATAGGTAAAAAGTAAATGAGAAGAGGTAATAATAAGCTGCCTTTTATTGAGCCTTACTCCAGGCCAGGCAGCCTTCTCATCATTTTATGGGAACTAGTGTTTTAATAACCTTCACAATCTTCACCCTACAAGGTGCTTGTTATTATTGTTCCTATTTTCCAGACAGGGAAACAAACACAGAAAGGTTAAGTATTTTCCCAAGGTCACAGAGCAAGTAAGCAGAGGAATTGGGATTCATATCTTGGGAGTTTGGTACCAATGTTCTTAAATACAATGTTATTCTGTCTCAAACAGGAAAGGAAGTCTAGAAAACAACTTTTTAAGGAGACATACAGGTGATGGGGCACCTGGGTGGATTAGTCGGTTAAGCGTCCGACTTTCGCTTAGGTCATGATCTCGCGGTTCGTGGGTTCGAGCCCCACGTCAGGCTCTGTGCTGACTGCCAGCTCAGAGCCTGGAGCCTATTTCATTCAGAGTCCGTGTCTCCCTCTCTCTCTGACCCTCCCCCGCTCACGCTGTCTCTCTCTCACCTAGAAATAAATTAAAAAAAAAAAAAAGACATACAGGTGAGGAATGACAGCCATCATTTCTCTGTTTGCTATTTAGTGGTATCCAAGAGTACTACTCCTTCAAGACTGCAGAACAAAAAAAAAATCTATTTTTTAATTGGGAAATACTGAATATTATATCTTTCACATTGAGATTAATAACATACACCAGCACTTTGAAAGTTCTGAGAAGTCTTGGGATTTTTGCAGTCTAGCATTCCCCAAAACCATCTGATCACGGTGTCTTTTTTCATCAAAACTGTTAATTTCTTTGGGAAATCTTAATCTAGACATAATAGAGAGCAAGTTTAATTCAGAGTTTCCAACAGATGGAGAGAAAAACTTACCACCCACCCCCATCCTCCACCAGGGGGTTTTATGGGCTTCCATTTCAGGCACCTTAGAAGGATGAAATGCTCCCTACTGTCAACTCCTAAAGTGTTCCAAAGTTCAAGCTTCCCATCAACCATATTTCCTGTTCTGCCAGGTTCTTATACCAAAGAGGAAGGATCAGGCCTGCTCTATTATGAAGAAGGTAGGGCAGAATTACTGCTTTAAAAAAAAAAAATTCCTGATTTTTGGGGAACCTGGATGGTGCAGTCAGTACATCATGCAACTCTTGCTCTCAGGGTCATGAGTTCAAGTCTCCTGTTGGGGATAGATTACTTAAAATAAAAATTTTAAAATCTATTATTTTAAAGTTATTACTTTAAACACTTATATTTAAATATCAGGAAGCAGGCTCCAGGCTCTGAGCTGTCAGCACAGAGCCCAATGTGGGGCCCAAAGTCATGAACCATGAGATCATGACCTGAGCCGGAGTCGCATGCTTAACTGAATGAGCCACCTAGGTCCCCATCAGGCATCCAAGTCTTGATTCTCTCTCTCTCCCTCTTTCTTTCTGTCCCTTGATTGGAAGATGTACACAATTTAGTAAACAAATATTTTCCAAGTGATCAATGGATGATGATTCAAAATCATGTGGATGAAAGATCCATTCAAGGTAGAAAATAAAGGGAAACCTGGGTGGCTCAGGCAGTTAAACAACTGACTCTTGACTTCTACTCAGGTCACACTCTCACAGTTGTGAGATAGAGCCCTGTGACAGGCTCTGTGCTGGGCATGGAGGCTGCTTGAGATTCTCTCTCTCTGTCTCCCACTGACCCTGATCCTGCTTGCGTATGCACGCGTTCTTTCTCTCTCTCTTAAAAAAAAAAATACAGGGGCACCTGGGTGGCTCAGTCAGTTAAGCGTCTGACTTTGGCTCGGGTCATGATCTTGCTGTTTGTGGGTTCGAGCCCCGCATGGAGCTCTGTGCTGACAGCTCAGAGCCTGGGGCCTCCTTCAGATTCTGTGTCTCTCTCTCTCTCTCTCTGACCCTCCCCTGCTCTCTCTCTCTCAGAAATAAATAAAACATTAAAAAATTTTTTTTAAAAAGTACAAATAAAAATGTTAATGTATAGATCTTAACGTAACAAAAATAGTTTCAAATCCCACGTCGCAAGTAACCTTTACAATGCCGCTACTTGTTGAGTTTTGGTGCAATAACAAAGAAGAATATCCATAATTATCTGGAAAAAAAACATTAACATATTCCTCCTTTCCAACTGCAAATCTAAACGTACTTCAACTAAAACATATTGCAACAAAAATGCCGAAGCAGATATGAAAATCCACCTGTCTTCTATCTATCAAGCTGTGCATTAAAAGAGATTTGCAAAAATGTAAAACAATTCCACTTTTATTAATTTTTTGTATTTGGAAAATAGTTATTTTTTCATGAAAAAAAGTTTTTTATATACCATGTCATTGGGTTATTATTCTGAGTGAATTAATAGCTTAAATTTTTGTGTTTTAATTCTAATATGGTAAATATCAATAGCTACAACCCGTATAAACAAAAGCTCTTTAGGGGACCTCAATTTTAAAACTATTAAAAAAACCTTGTGTGGGTGCCTGGGTGGCTCAGTCCGGTAAGTGTCTGACTTCACCAGTCAGAGAAAGACAGATACCATATGTTTTCACTCCTAAGTGGATCTTGAGAAACTTAGAAGACCATGGGGGTGGGGAAGGGGGAAAAAAAGTTACAAACAGAAAGGGAGGGAGGCAAACCATAAGAGACTCTTGGATACAGAGAACAAACTGAAGGTTGATGGGGGTGGGGGAGAGGGGAAAATGGGTGATGGGCATGGAGGAGGGCACTTGTTGGGATGAGCACTGAGTATTGTATGGAAGCCAATTTGACAAATTATATTCTAAAAGAATAATAAAATTTAAAAAATAAATGTCTTAATCAAAAAGAAAGCATCTGACTTCAACTCATCTTCCGGTTTGTGGGTTCGAGGCCTGCATCGGGCCCTCTGCTAGCAGTGCAGTGCTGTCAGGACCACTTCAAATCCTCTGCCTCTCTCTCTGCCCCTCCCCTACTCGTGCTCTCTCTCTCTCAAAAATAAATAAATATTTTTTTAAAAAAACTTGTGAACAAAAAAAGTTCAAGAACTGCTGCAATAGAGGTTTCCTTCTAATACATATAAAGAGGTACAGAGGAAAGATTTCTACCTAGAAAGCTATGTTTTCCTATTCTTAAAAACTGGCCAGATATCCACTTGCCCAACAGACTGCAAATTCTGTGTAAGCAGAACCAGGTACATCTTGTTTTCCATGATTTCCCCAGGTACACGAAACCTTCACATTTTTTAACGGAAAGTGACAAATGTATTTCAGAACTCAATGTACATATATGTAACATACGCATGTTACATACCTACATCCCTTAAATACTGTCACATACAATAATTTGTTTAAAGAAAAAAATCAACATTCTGGAATGCTTGGGTGGCTCAGTAGGCACTTAAGCCTCTGATTCTTGACTTCAGCTCAGGTTATGATCTCACAGTGCATGGGTTTGAACCCTATACCAGGCTCCACACTGACAGCACGGAGCCAGCTTGGGATTCTCTCTCTCCCTCTTTCGCTGTCCCTCCCCCGCTTGTACTGTCTCTCTCAAAATAAATAAATAAACTTTTTAAAAAAATCAACATTCCATATTCAAGGGGGAAATTTTTTTTTTCTCCTTCAAGAACCACTGACCCAAAGAGGCATAAAAACTTAATAAAGTACTTCATTTTGTTTCTGAAACTGTGTTTCTCTTCATCCTCTAAATTAATGACCTGGTCCCCAAGATTCTACCTCATAAATGTAACAAGTTAAAATACTGAAAGAGAGGGGCACGTGGGTGGCTATTAGTTAAGCCTCTGACTCTTGGCTTTGGCTCAGGTCATGGTCTTGAGTTTCCTCAGCTGGAGCCCCGCTCTGGGCTGACAGTATGGAGCCTGCTTGCGATTCTCTCTCTGCCCCTCCCCCACTTGCTCTCTCTGGCTCTCTCAAAACGAATAAACTTAAAGAAATTTTTTTACTATTAAAAGAGACCGGAGAAGGAGCTGAAAAGGGGGTGAATTATGAGGACAAAGCAGTAGGAAAAGGGAAAAAGACTGAGCCAAGGCAAATGAGAATTTACATATAATCCTTTTAAAAAACTTCTGGAATTCCAAAATGACCCTTGCCCAAATAAAGAGTCCTTAACCAAGATGCTAATGGAAGCGGTGTCTGCATACCTGGCATTTCTTGAGCTCTCGCTTCAGCTGGAGAACTGTCACATGCTGCGGTCCTTCTTCCAGCGTGCCGACGCCATGGCTCCCTCTGAATGAGCTGAACACCGCCTTCTTGACCTCCTGGGTCATGTTAAACCACTCCTGCAGTTTGTATTGCTGCTTTTGGTTCAGTCTGACAGCACTCTTTAAGTTCACCAAGAAGGTGAAGGCTTCCTCTACACAGTTTTGGTAACTTAGACACTCTCCTTGTAGCTGAGCTACCTGTTCCTCAAGATAACGGATCCTGTTTTTATCAGGAGTCCCCTCTTGATGGACCTGGGTGGTCTGGCTGATGCTATCCTGCTGGCTCTGCAGAGCTTCTCGAAGCAACTTGATTTCAAATTCCATTTCGTCCATACGGTCAGACTCGGGGCTGAAGTTTAAGGTGGGTTTGTTTCTAATGTTGCGTGCTCTGTTGGCATATTTGAGGGAGTTTAAGGACTCGTCAAAATCTGAGGAGGACGGGCTGACGCAAGTGATCATGACAGTCTTGGCACTGCCTCCCAAGGAATCTTTCAGAAGCCGGGTAATTTTAGCATCTCTATACGGAATATGTGAGCTCTTCCTGCGCGGGTCCCCAAGGGCGCTGATGACGTTTCCTAAGGCCAACAGCCCACTGTTGATCTGAATGGATTCTTTGAACCGTTCACCAGTATTCCCGGTTTTGGTTGCTCTTTCTGAGCCAGCCAAATCCACAAAGTGAAACTTTGAAACAATGTGCCGACGGGAATACCACGATCCATCTTCCGCTGCGTCTGTATTTTTCTCTACTTGACAAACGCTGATTGTAAAAATCGCATGTGATCTACTGGAGTGCTCGTTCATTTGCGTGGTACCTGTATGCCTGGCCGCATTCCCCATCTCCAGGAGACTCATCACCTCATCTGCATTCTCCACGTGGCATTCCTTGGCCCCAACAATCACTTAAAATAGCAACAGCAAGTTTTAAACCAAATTTTAATCAAAGCCCAGTATAGTTAAATTAACCACACAACAGTTATTATTTGCTGAACTGCCCATGCTAAGAAAGTCTCTTAAAAAATCAACAGCATTTCACACAACCGTGACAGCAATATCACTAAGTAATTTTAGATACTCTCCCAAAGGAACTTTTTTAATGACAGCACTCATTTTGATACTTAAATTCTAAAAAGGTTTCTTTGGGGTCACACATCACACTCAATTCTTTAAGATGACTGACAAAATCTTTAATCCAATATTTTGACTTACAGAGTCTAACAGTTTAAAAACAATAGATTAATTAAATATAACTCAAAAGAATTAAAAGAAATCCGTTTCTTTTGAGTTTTCAAACCATCCTTACATTTAAGGTTTCTGGTATAGTGTGGTCATAACCAATGATAAATGAAAATTTCAGTTTAAATAAAATTGGTTACGCATTTTAAAAATAAGTATATCGTACATGGTATCAGAGTACAAGATAAACAAACGTGATGGCAATTCACAAAAAGCAAAAAAGTTTCTATTTCTATAACAGCAAAATAAGAGCCAAAAATAAACTAAAGCTTACTACCCACTTTAGTTGTTTATATTCAAGCACATTTCAAAAAGAAGGTGGATTTGGGCTTTGAATCAGAGCTGTAAAGCTCTTGATTCTGTGCCTGAATTACAGAGCCATGTTTCCTCTTTATTCAGATCCTGTTATATCACTGTTTCCTTGAAAAATTATCATTTTGCTTTTATTATATCCATCATGATACCTTTCTTAACAACCTTGTTCATTTAAAGTTCTAAAGTACCTATACTACAATCAGGGAATGCTAACATATCAGCAACTCTAAAGTATGACAATGTAACTGTAAATCAAAGGATAACTTTCATGAATTTTTTTTAATGTTAGGCTACAGCTTAACACTATCCATGGTCCTTAAACCCAGCCGCAAATCATCTGGAAGCTTTATAAAAGAGAAAGTACCAATGCCCGGGCCCGATCAGACAAATTCATCAGAATTTCTGAAAGGCTGGGCCCAGAAATCAATACTCTTAAAAAGCTTCCACGGTGATACTAATTGTGCAGGATCCAGGTTGGATGCCAACCAGTGCTTCACACGGAGAAACTAAGGAAGTATGTCAAACACATTTTGGTTGTGAGTGAGTTCATTATATAAAACATATGGCAATTTGTCTAAAGAGCATTTGTTATATCTTTCCAAAACTTCTACAGGATTGGTAACAGCTATGAAGTTTATCAGAAGTGATAATGTATACTTCTGCATTATTAAACTATTTTACAATAAACATGTATTATTTTTGCACCTTGATTTTAAGAAAAAATAAAAATATTCAATAATTACATTATATGATACAGAAGCTCAAAACACTGTCCCGATTCTGTCCAGAAAAGATAAACTATACTGCATTATCTAATAAGACCATAAACTACCATGTACATTTTCTTTCTAAAAGAAAACAAAACAAAAAGCAATTTCTTTAAACATTCAGGAATGTCAGGGCTGCCAAGCCAGGGCTAAAAAAGGCAACAAATTTCACTGCCCCCTGCAGGCAATCTGAACGATCCTACTTTGCTAACTGCTAGGAATTTCCCTCAAGGAGTCACTTTTCTCCAAGAAGGTTCTACCTAAGTATCCTTTCTAAGAGAGAAACACATCCCAATCATTTTTGTTAATAATAATGAAACTCTGGAAACCGCTTAAATGTCCAACAATGGAATATTAAAGTATAATACATTTAGAAGACAAATTACCACATGACCATGAAGAGTCATTAAGTTTGAGAAATATTTAACAATGTGTGAAAATGCTCACAATATAAGTATTACATGAAAAAATAAGATGCAGTGTTATACACAGGGTTACAAGTATATTTAAAAAAAATTACACATGCATGGGAAAAGAAATCTGGAAGGAAACACACCAAAATCAGAAGATGCTCTTTCTGGATTCTGGGATTAAAGATGATCTTTAACTTTTTTCCATAAACTTTTTCTATGTTTTCAAAATGTTCTATGTTGAACATACAACCCTTTAAATCAGAAAAGCAGTAAGTGTTATTCTTTAAAATACTTTTATTTTGGGATGCCTGGGTGGCTCAGTCAGTTAAGGGTCCGACTGGCTCAGGTCATGATCTCACGGTTCGTGGGTTTGAGCCCCGCGTCAGGCTCTGTGCTGACTGCCAGCTTGGAGCCTGGAGCCTGCTTCACATTCTATGTGTCTCTCTCTCTCTGACCCTCCTCTGCTCATGCTGTCTCTCTCTCGCTCAGAAATAAATAAAACATTAAAAAAACAAAATAAAATAATACTTTTATTTTGACCCTTTCTAACCTTCTCCCATTTCCTAACAAATAGATATTTAATGAGATTAACAAGTTGTTAGCACAGAAAGTCAGATCTTGAAAAATACAACAAAGTACAGGACAAAATCAAAGAGGAAGAAAGGAGAATTCTGGATCAACTTAGACAAACACGATTAGACAAACACCAATGGAAGAAGCTATCTCCAGTCTGGAAGAAACTCTGGGAGGAAGAACAAAAAGTACAAATACTAATTTAGCCTATTTCAAAATCTCACTGATAGTCAGCCCAGAGTGGGGGCAATTACAGTAAATAAGTACCTTGAATTACAACTTGCTAACTTCATCTAATCAACCAGTCAGAACTACTTTTCACTCGGATGATTTAATGGATATTGGGAATCAAAAAGCTATTCAATTTTAAAGAAAAAAAAAATCCTTTTGTTTCTATGTCTATATATGGAATATATCCAGAAACTGAATTAAATCACATCTATTTGCTGATGAAGGCAATCAGTGCTATTTTACCTGTGTTTCCTTTTTCATCTTCTCGGATATGAAGATCCTTCACAGATGTTTCCAATTCTAGAAGATCTCTTAGGTCTTCCTTATATACTTCTATATACGACACTTTGATATTAAAGTCAATGCTAGAATTTTCAGAGATGTTTTGAAATATTTCTTGGATAGCTCGAGGAATGATGCCCTTTTGACCCTCCACAACTGAAGCTAAAAATTTAGAGAAAAGAAAGGACATATGAAAATTAAAATATAAGAAAAGCTAAAACCCCAAATTTATAATGAATAAATTTACTTTCTTACATTTTATATTATAAATTTTAAAAAAACATAACAACAATACTGATATGTAAAATTTTCCACAATTTTTAAAGTAGTTTTAAAAATGACAAGATAAAATGTGAAATAAGTGAAAGAACAAATTGGAACTTAAGGTTAAATAAGTTAGGTTAACTTAGAAACCTATCTAGCATCTGTAGCACTGTTCCATAGAAAATATGTTTCAAGCTACAAAAAGGTGACTTCCAAATGAACCTTAAAAATAACTAGCTTCCAGGTTGAAAATCACCAATGTTTAGATTTTTGGCAACAAACATCCTGAAAATCTGAACCTCTATTAACTTGGACTATCTTTCACCTAATTTAAGATGCAAGACTGCCATCGTGTGGCAAGTAAAGGAAACTGTAGCTTTTTCCAATACAAGAGTAAAGATTCCTTTTTGGGAGTTTCCAGGAATTAGCGAATAGCATTATCTACGAACTACAGTGCACTATACAATTATAGATTACCCAGGATATAAGGCTGATTAGAAATAGCTCATTCCTTTCCCACCTCAACAGACAACAAAGCACAATAATTCAAAACTTAGCAAAATGCTGAATTGCAAATATTTATCATAAAGCTTCAATATGTATTTTGGTACTAAATACCACATTTTCAGTGTTATACTTATATTCCTGAGACAGACTGTTTAAGAGAGAAAACTTGTAAAGTTTTAGATGTCAACAGCTATCATTTAGCTATTATATGTTATTTAAATAACACTCAAAAGTTTCTAGAGAATGTTCTAGTTTCTGGTACAAGTCAGTAAATTCAAGGTTCTGAGAAGCAGGAAAATGAATAGTAGTTGAAATAAGCATCCTACTGAAAGAAGATTATTATTCTGACTCAGTACCTAGCATGGTACCCTAGACACTACAAATGCTCAATAAATTATTTATTGGAGAAAAAAAACAGCATTATTTAAAAATGAGACAGCAGGGGTGCCTGAGTGGCTCGATTCAGTTAAGTGTCCAACTTCGGCTCAGGTCATGATCTCAGAGTTTGTGGGTTCAAACCCTATATCAGGCTCTGTGCCGACAGCTCAGAGCCTGGAGCCTGCTTCAGATTCTGTGTCTCCCTCTCTTTCTGCACCTCTCCCTCTCACACTCTGTCTCTCTCTCTCAAAAATAAACATTACAAAAAATAAAAATAAAAAGTAAGTAGCAAAAATGAACCATTGGGATCTCATCAAGATAAAAAGCTTCTACAGAGCGAAGGAAACAATCAACAAAACTAAAAGGCAACTGATGGAATGGGAGAAGATATCTACAAACGACATATCCGATAAAAGGTTAATATCCAAAATCTATAAAGAACTTACCAAACTCAACACCTACAAAACAAACAATCCAGTGAAGAAAATGGAAGAAGAAATGAACAGACACTTTTACAAAGGAGACATCCAGATGGCCAACAGACACATGAAAAAATGATCAACATCACTCATCATCAGGGAAATACAAATCAAAACCACACTGAGATACCACCTCATACTTGTCAGAATGGCAACATTAACAAGTCAGGCAACAACAGAAGTTGTACTTACATACAACACCCAGTGCTCATCCTAACAAGTGTCCTCCTTATTACCCGTCACCCCTTTAGCCCTTCCTCTGCACCCAACACCCTGCCAGCAACCCTCAGTTTGTTCCCTGTATTTAAGAGTCTCTTATGGTTTGTCCCCCCTAATTATACTATTTTTCCTTCCTTTCACTTACGTTCATCTGTTTTGTATCTTAAATTCCACATATGAGTGAAGTCATATGATGTTTTTCTCTGACATATTTTGCTTAGCATAATACCTTCTAGTTCCATCCACGTTGTTGCAAATGGCAAGATTTCATTCTTTTTTATCACCGAGTAATATTCCATTGTGTGTATATATCCATATATATCCATTTATATATGTATATCTCATATGAGATATACATATATACGAGATATACATATATCATATATATATTTCATCTATATGGGTTGCACCAGTTTGCATTCCCACCAGCAATGCAGAAGGGTTCCTCTTTTATTCAACATAGTACTGGAAGACCTAGCCACAGCAATTAGACAACATTAAAAATGGGTAAGGAAGAAGTCAGTTAAGCATGACCTTCAGCTCAGGTCATGATCCCGTAGTCTGTGAGTTAACAGCTCTGTGTTAACAGCTTGGAGCCTGGAGCCTGCTCTGGATTCTGTGTCTCCCTCTCTCTGCCCCTCCCAGACTCACACTCCGTCTCTCTCTCAGAAATAACTAAACGTTACCAAAAAAAAAAATACTAGAATGGAGGACTTTGGTCCATTCCAACTGTGGAATATTATATGGTTCAAAAAATGAGTTAAAATCTATGACCCAAAAGGGAAAAAATGGAATATTTTATATTGTTAAATACAAAAAGAAAGTTATGAAAATAATGGTATAATTCATCAAACAAAACAAGATAAAAACATATTTGTAAAATGCCTAGAAAAAATGTCTAGAACACTCCAGAATGCTATACGTCAAATGTTTATTTCCTTGGGAGGAGCCTAGTTTTATTCATTTGTTTCTTTTTTTTTTTTTTTTTTTTTTTTTTAGTGTTTATTCAGTTTTGTTAGGGGGGCAGAGGGAGGGGGACAGAGGATCCTAAGTGGGCCCTGCATTGACAGTAGAGAGCCCGATGCATGACCTGAGCCAAAGTCTGATGCTTAACCAATTGAGCCACCCAGGTGCCCCAAGTTTAATTTGTTAAGCATCACTTGTAATTCTTTTTACAACAAACATTATTATAATTTTTAAAAAACCAGAGAATAAATTTCCAAAGACACTCTGTAAAAAATGTGAGTGTACTCAAATAAACAAAATTACTGATGGAAGAGGAGAAATAAAAACCAACTCTATAGAAATACAAACAAATGTAACAGAGTATTATGAAAACATGTATGCCAACATTTGAACAACTTAGAAGAAACGATGACTTCCTAGGAACATATAACCTAACAAAACTAATGCAGGAAGAAATAAAAATTCGAACAGACCAATCCCTAGCAATGAAACTGAATCAGGAATCAAAATATTCCCAACAAACAAAAGTCCAGAATCAGAAGTCTTCACAGATGAATTCTACCAAACATTTAAAAAAGTTAATACCCATTTTTCTCTTTTTTCTTAAATCTTTTTTTTTTTTTTTTAATTTTATTAATGTTTATTTATTTTTGAGAGACAGAGCACGAGCAGGGGAGGGGCAGAGGGAGAGGGAGACACAGAATCCGAAGCAGGCTCCAGGCTCTGAGCTGTCAGCACAAAGCCCGATGCAGGGCTCGAACTCACAAACCGTGAGATCATGACCTGAGCCAAAGTGGACCACTGAACTGACTGAGCCACCCAGGTGCCCCATTACCCATTTTTCTCAAACTATTCCAAAACATCCAAGAGGAAGGAAAACGTCCAAATTCATTCTATAAAACCAGTGTCACCCTGATACCAAAACCAGATAAAGACACCACAAAAAAGACAAGTACAGGCCCTGTCTCTCATGAATATGGATGCAATCCTCAACAAAATATTAATAAACCAGATCCAATAATATATTTTTAAAATCATATACCATGATCAAGTGGGATGCAGGAGAAGTTTAATAGCTGCAAAACAATCAATGTGATATGTCACATCAGTAAGAGAAAGGATAAAAACCGTACGATTATTTCAATAAATGCAGAAAAGCTTTTGACAAACAACAACATGCATTCATGATAAAAACCCTCTGCAAATTAGGTCCAGAGGGAATATATCTTAACAAAATAAAGGCCATATATGAGGGGCACCTGTGTGGCTCAGTTGGTT
The DNA here is from genome assembly GCF_003009895.1 of Hyaena hyaena. Taxonomy (NCBI): domain Eukaryota; kingdom Metazoa; phylum Chordata; class Mammalia; order Carnivora; family Hyaenidae; genus Hyaena; species Hyaena hyaena. The sequence continues at coordinate 1,255,740 of NW_024081000.1, forward strand.
AAGCATCTGACTTTGGCTCAGGTCATGATCTCACCATTCGTAAGTGTGAGCCCCCACACTGGGCTCTGTGCTGACAGCTCAGAGCCTGGAGCCCACTTCAGATTCCGTGTCTCCCTCTCTCTGCCCCTCCCCTGCCCTGTCTCTCTCTCTCTCCAAAATAAATAAACATTAACCGAAAAAAAGGCCATATGTGAAAAGCCCATAGCCAACATGATATTCAACAGTAAAAAACAGAGCTTTTCCCTGAAGGTCAAGAATGACCTTGAAGACAAGGATGTCCACACTCACCACTTTTGTTAAACATAGTACTAGAAGTCCTAGCCATAGCAATTAGACAACATAAAGAAATAAAAGGCATCCAAAATGGTAAGGAAGAGTAAAACTCTATTTGCAGATAACCCAATACTATATATAGAAAATGCTAAAGACTCCACCAAAAAACTACTAGAACTAAGAAATTAATTGAGTAAAGTTGCAGGATACAAAAATCAATGTTCAGGTATCTGTTGCATTCCTATACGCTAATTATGAAGCAGCAGAAAGAAAATTAAATAATCCCATTTACAATTCCACCAAAATAGTAAAATATCTAGGAATTAACCAAAGAAGTGAAAGACTTGTACTCTTGAACGCTATAAAATATTGATGAAAGGTACTGACGACACACAAAGAAATTGAAAGATATTCCACGCTTATGGATTGGAAGGAACAAATACTGTTAAAATGTCTATCCTACCCAAAGCAATCTACACATTGAATGCAATCCCTACCAAAATACCAACAGCGTTTTTCACAGAACTACAACAATCTTAAAATTTGTACGGAGCCACAAAAGACTCCAAATAGCTAAAGCAATCTTGAAAAAGAAAAACAAAACTGGGGGCACCTGGGTGGCTTTCAGCTGAGCGTCCAACTCCGGTTTAGGTCATGGTTCATGAGTTCGAACCCTGTGTCTGGCTGGTGCTGACAGCTCAGAGCCTGGAACCTGCTTCAAATCCTGTGTCTCCTTCCTCTCTTCCCCTTCCCTGCTCATGCTCTGCCTCTTTCTCTCTCTCTCAAGAATAAATATTTAAATTTTTTTTTAAAAAATAGAAAGAAAAACAAAACTGGAGGTATCACAATTCCAAACTTCAAGTTACATTACAAAGCCATAGCAATCAAGACAGTATGGTCCTGGCACAAAAACAGACACAGAGATCAGCAGAACAGAATAGAAAAACCAGAAATAAACCCACAAGTATATGGTCAATTAATCTTCAACAAAGGAGGAAAAGGATATGCAATGGGAAAAAGATAGTCTCTTCAACAAATAATGTTGGGAAAACTGGACAGCTACATACAAAAGAATGAACCTGGACCACTTTCTTTCACCATACACAAAAATGAACTGAAAGTGGATTAAAAACCTAAATGTGAGGCCTGAAGGGCTTGTTCAGCTAGAGGGGTGGGGTGATGGGACAAATAGCGCATAGGGATTAAAGAGTATACTTACCATGATGAAAAAATAAATAAAACGATTTTTATAAAAAATTGTTTTTAATGTTTATTTTTGGGAGAGAGAGAGCACAAGCGGGAGAGGGACAGAGGGAGACGGAAACCCAGAATCTGAAGCAGGCTCCAGGCTCTGAGCTGCCAGCACAGAACCCGAGGCGGGGTTCAAACCCATGAACTATGAGATCATGACCCGAGCTGAAGTCAGATGCTTAACTGACTGAGCCACCCAGGCACCCCTAAAATGATTTTTTTTTAAATAAGAAGGGTAAGAAAAGCTAGGGTAAAAAATAAATGTTTCTAAGGATGTTACCAAGTATTAAGTATTTTAGAGCAGTTATAATATTTTACTTTTTAAATTTATTTTTTTATTTTGATTAACTGACTGAGCCACCCAGGCACCACTTATTTTTTTTATTTTTGCGGGGGAGGGGAAGAGAGAGAGGGAGAAAGGGAGAATCCCAAGCAAGCTCTGCACTGTCAGCACAGAGCCTGATGTGGTGTTCAAACTCATGAATATGAGCAGAACCAAAGATCATGACCTGAACCGAAACTAAGAGTCAGTCGCTTAACTGAGCCACCGAGGTGCCCAAGAATAGATAAATTTAATAACTTTTGCCCTTAAGGATTAAATTGTACGCATGGCCTCTTAATTAAAAACAATATAGCTATAATTAAGTCACCAAGCTCTAAACATAACTCCTATTAGTATGAAGAACATACTGAGTCTTAAAGATCATAAAACATTTGCCAATTAAAAAAAAAGGATACAGTCCTAAAAAAACACCCCACAACTTATAACAGAAAAATTTAATATTTTACTTTGAGATCCTAAAATAACCTAATATCTTTAACCTCTTAATCCTGTGTAGCAATGATTCTAAAAAATGGTGGTGTGGGGGGGTGTTATTGGGCACTAATGGCCCCTCCATTTAATCTTTGCAATCAGGGTCTCCTCAACTCAGCCAGCCTCCAACTCGCACCCCCCCCCCCACCAATCCCATAATAAGCGGTGTTTCTGAAAGTCATATATTCTATATTTGAGAAGCAGGAAAGTAGAAAACATACTGAGAGTCATTACACACATACAGAATACCAGCAATAATTTTAGACAATAATGCATATATATGTACAACATTCAAAAGTTTGCATTTAGTAAAAAAATACCAATACAGTAAACAATCTCATTTAGTAAAAAAATACCAACACAGTAAACAATCTCAACAGAGGACTTGGAGTTCAGTCCCAACTGTCACTAGCCCTCTAGCTGAACAAGCCCTTCAGTGACTGCTCCATGGCTGGAGTGCCTCACTTATAAACAGAAATGATTTTTTTTCTTTCATAGTTTATTGTCAAGTTGGTTTCCATATAACACCCAGTGCTCATCCCAACAAGTGCCCTCCTCCATGCCCATCACCCCCCTCCCCGCCCCACCCCCATCAGTCCTCAGTTGAGAAATGATTAAGGTTCCTTCCAGCTCTACAAGAAATCCTAATGATTCTACCTTTTCCAACTAGAATTACAAGCAGGAGAAATTACATTCTAAAATATTCAGTATTTGAAACAGAAATCTGTATTTATATGGGGGTGATTGATGTGTTAACTACATTGGAGGAATCCTTTGATAATATATATAAATTCATCAAATCATTGTGATGTACACTTTAAATAGCAATTGTACCTCAATAAAGCTGAAAAAAAATAAAAATTGGCTAAAAAACAGGAAAAAAAAAGACTTTAAACCACATAATAAATTCTACCTATTGCCTCTAACTCTTGGTTGTAGGACTCATGATATTTACAAGTGACGATGTTAAAAGATCAAAATCTGGTCACGTTAACAAATTTCTTTCTACTTTAAGTTCTGTTCAAAATGACAAAGGTTTGCCAGAGGCAGGGAGTGGGGGAAATTTGTGAAGGTGGTCAAAACGTAAAAACTTTCAGTTATAAGATAAATAAGTTCTGCAGAGGTAATAACACACAGTATTGGTGACTGTCGTTAACAGCACTGTTTGTGTATTTGAAAGCTTCTAAAATATTAGATCTTAAAAGTTCTTATCACAGGAAAAAGAAATTTAGAACTATGTGATGTGATCCATGTTAACTAAATTTACTGTGGTAATCATTTTGCAATATATACATTTTTCAAATCATTATATTTTACACCTTGTACAAATATAATGATGCATGTCAATTTTATCTCAAAGACTGGAAAGAAATGGCAAAGGGCTGAACACTGAACATTGTCTTAAACTTGTTTCCTCAAACAAATACAATCATAAATTAAACTGTTGAATGAAACTTCAATATTTAAAAATAAATCTTTCAAAGACGATGATCTTATGAAGTCATCTGACTATCCTTTATTTCATTCAATCAATATGCTGAGCACCTACTATGTGTCAGGCACTGTCATATTTTAGCTTAATTCTAGTGTCTCAAATAAAAGTCAAAGAGTAGTATAAGAAACTTACCAACATGGCCTCCTCCAATGGTGTAGGTCTTCCCAGATCCAGTTTGTCCATAGGCAAAAACGGTTGCATTATAGCCCTCAATGAGCGACAACACTAGTGGCTTTATACATGTATTATAAACTTCATCCTGAGTAGAATTTTTGCCAAAAACAAAATCAAAAGTAAAGACTCTATCTCTCCCAATGATAATTTGCTGGGTGTTTGGAATAACTCTCACACAAGCTTGATGATTATGAAGAACTTCTTTGCATAGCAGAGGTCTGATTCTTACAGCAACTTTTACTGGTATTTCTTCCATAGCAGCTTAGATTTTACTAGATAATCTTCTACTTAATATTCAGTATCTAGTGTGAGAAATATCCATTTTATGTAATTTCTGGACCCCTGTGTATCAAAATAAAAACAAAACTTAATTATTGACTTTTCTATCCTAATAAACTAACCATCTTCTCAAGCAAAGTCCATTAAAGCAGGTTTCCCTCCAATATAAGTCAGTTACAAAGAGTATACCGGTCTAGTAAAAATACACCTATAATTTACAGATGAAATGTCTGGATTTGCTCCAAAACAATCTAAGGGGTAGGGGCCATGAGTTGGTAAATGATGCAGCAAAGTAAGAAGTGCATGGGATTCCATCGTCCCATTCTTTCTGTAGTGGAAATATGTTTCCCAGTCCATTAATCTAAATATTGAATAACTGGGGAGTTAGAAAATTAAAGCAAGGAAATAGTGAATAAGTGTACACACACAGGTTGAAAGCAAACCCTTTACTAGATTTTATAGCTATGTGCTGGAAAGTAACATCTCTTTGCCACAAATATGAGAAATAAATCCATGAAAATAGTTTTAAGGTTTTCTATAACTTTAAATCAAGTTTTTTATTCAAAAATAATCAAAACTAACTGAAACATTGCTTTCTACTTCTAACATGTTACACTTATTTCTGAAGATTACTGGTAGAATCAATTAAAAAATAAGTTATTATCTATACTTATAAGGAACCTAAAAAATTAAAAAACAATTCCATTTACAGTAGCATCAGAAAGAATATAACACTGGGGTGCCTGGGTGGCTCAGTCAGTTAGGCAACAGACTCTTGATTTCGGCTCAGGTCATGATCTCATGATTCATGAGATCAGGCCCCACGTCGGGTTCTGTGCTGACAGCACAGAGCCTGCTTGGGATTCTCTCTCTGCCCCTCTTCTACTCACACTCTGTGAAAATAAACTTAAAAGAATAATAATACATAGAAAGAAGTTTTAATAAAAGACATGTAAAACATGTACTCTGAAGATTATAAAAGATTACTGAAAGTAAAGAAGGTCTAAATAAATGGAAAAACATCTCATGTTCTGGATAGAAAGATAATACTGTTAGATGGCAGAATTCTCCAAATTGGTCTACATATTTAACACACTGCTATCAAAATCTTCGCTGAACTGCAGAAATTGACAAGATGATCCTAGAATCCATATGGAAATTCAAGGGACAAGCAACAGCTAAAACAATATTGAAAAAGAACAAATTTGGAAGACACACTTTCCCAGTTCTAAAACCAAGCAACAGTAAGTAAGACAGTGTGGTACTGGTATAACACAAATTAAAAGATCAATGGAAAAGAATTAAGAACCCAGAAATAAACTCTTGTATTCTGGGCAAATGCTTTTTGACAAGAGTGATAAGACAATTCAATAGGGGAAAGAACAGACTTTTCTTTTCTTTTTTTTTTTTTTAATATTTTATTTATTTCTAGGAGACAGAGAGAGAGACAGCGTGAGCAGGGGAGGGTCAGAGAGAGAGGGAGTCACAGACTCTGAAACAGGCTCCAGGCTCTGAGCCGGCAGTCAGCACAGAGCCCGACGCGGGGCTCGAACCCACGAACCGTGAGATCATGATCTAAGCGAAAGTCGGACGCTTAACCAACTAAGCCACCCAGGTGCCCCCAGACTTTTCAATAAGTGGTCATGGGACAAATGGATATCCACATGCATAAGAATGCTGTTGGATTCCTACTCACATTATATACAAAAGAATTCAAAATCATTCGCAGACTTAAATGTAAGAACTGAAACTTATAAAACTCTAAGAAGAAAACACAGGAGTAACTCTTAGCAACTCTGGATTTGGCAGTGGTTTCTCAGGTGTAACACCAAAGCAAAAGCAATAAGCTTTATAAGGAAAAATAGATAAAATGGATTCAATCAAATTTAAAAACTTTGTTCCTCAAATATATAAAAATGGCTAACAGGCACATGCAAAGATGTTCAACATCATTAGCCAGCAGGGAAATGCAATCAAAACTACAATGAGATTACCACTTTAATCCCACTAACACATCTATAATCAAAAAGGCATCATGTAGCAGACACACACATGAAAAGATGCTCAACATCATTCATCATCATGGAAATGCAAACCTAAACCACAATGAGGTTATCACTTCACACCTGTCAGACGGCTAGAATCAAAAAGACAAGAAATAACAAGTGTTAGCAAGGACGTGGAGGAAAAGGAACCCTCAAGCACTGCTGGTGGGAATGCAAACTGGTGCAGCCACTCTGACAAACAGTATGGAGGTTCCTCAAAAAATTAAAAATAGGGGGCGCCCGGGTGGCTGAGTAGGTTAAGCATCCAACTTCAGCTTGGGTCATGATCTCACAGCTTGAGTTAGAGCCCTGCGTTGGGCTCTGTGGTGACAGCTCAGAGCCTGGAGTCTGCTTCAGATTCTGTCTCCCTCTCTCTCTCTGTCCCTCCCCCACTCACTCTCTGTCTCTCAAAAATAAATAAAAATTTTAAAAAATTAAAAATTTAATTACTATATTGTCCAGTAAATCCACTACTGGGTATTTACCCAAAGAATATGGAAATACTAATTCAAAAAGATATATGCACCCCTGTTTCTTATAGCATTTATTACAATAATCAAGATACGGAATTATGGAAGCCACCTAAGTGTTAATCAATAAATGAATGGATGAAGATGTGGTATATTTGAGGCACCTGGGTGGCTTAGTCAGTTAAGCATCCGACTCTTGATTTCAGCTCAGGTCATGATCTCATGATTCATGAGATGGAGCCCCAAGCTGGGCTCTGAACTAATGTGCAGGGCCTGCGTAGGACTCTCTCTTTCTTCTCCCCAGCTCACATACAAACTCTCTGTCAAAATAAATAAATAAACTTAAAAAAAAAAAAAAGATGTGGGGGATATAAATATATATAGTAAAACCTTGGTTTGTGGGCATAATCTGTTCTGGAAACATGCTTGTAATCCAAAGCACTTGTACATCAGAGCAAATTTTAAGAACCACTGGCGCAGTTGTGATCATGTGATCTTCGGCATCATGTACTACTTGTATTGCAAGATATCATTCGTTTATCAAGTTAAAATTTATGAGAAATGTTTGCTCGTATTGCACAACACTCACAGAAAAAGTTACTCACAATCCAAGGTTTTATTGTATATGTATTTGTAATGTATATGTATATGTAATTACTCAGCCATAAAAATGAATGAAATCTTCACATCTGCAACAATATGGACGGATCGAGACAGTATTATGTTAAGTTAAATACGTCAGACAGAGAAAGACAAATACCATATGATTTCCTTTTTTTTTTTTAAGTTTATGTAAGTAATCTCTACGCCCAACGTGGGGCTTGAACTCACAACCCTGAGACCAAGAGTCCCATGCTCCACTGACTGAGCCAGTCAGGGGTCCACCATATGATTTCACTTATATGTGGAATCTAAAAAACAGAATAAACAAAAAGCAAAATCATATCCATAAATACAGAGGTCAAACTGACATTAGTGGAGGGAAGTAGGGTGGGGAGATGGGCAAAATGGGTGAAGCAGAGTGGGAGATACAGGCTTCCCATTACAAAATGAATGAGTCCTGGGAATAAAAAGTACAGCATAGGGTCAATGGTCTTGTAATAGCCTTGCATGGTGACAGATGATAGCTATATTTGTGGCAAGCATAGCATAACATATAGACTTTCTGTTCACCTGAAATTGAAGTAAGATTGTAGGTCGACTACATTTCAATTTTTAAAAAGATGGATGGGGCACCTGGGTGGTTCAGTTGGTTAAGCGTTCGACTTTGACTCAGGTCATGATCTCATGGTTCATGAGTTCAAGCCCCACATTGGGCTCTGTGCTGACAGCTCAGAGCCTGGAGCCTGATTTGGATTCGATGTCTTCCTCTCTCTGCCCCTCCCCTGCTCACACTCTGTCTCTCTCTCAAATATAAACATTAAGACAAATTTTAAGGGAAAAAAAAAAACACACATGGATATGGGATATGTGGGTGGTTCTATCAGTTAGGCATCCAACTACTGAAATGATCTCATGGTCACGAGATGGAGCTCCATGTTGGGCTCCACACCTAGTGTGGAATCGGCCTGAGATTCTCTCACTCTCTCTGCCCCGCTCCCACTCACTTGCATTCTCGCTCTCAAAAAAAATGGGTATTAATATATTTAAAACTTTTTTTTAAGACAGTTCAAAATAAGTGTTAGGATGTATAAACTATGGCACCTTCACAGACTCCAGATGGAAGTGTAAAATGATGCAGTCACTTTGGAAGAGTCTGGCAGCTCCTCAAAAATACAGTTATTATTTGACCCAGCAACTCCACTCTTAGATATATGCCCAAGAAAAATAAAAACATATGTTTTTATAAAAAACTTGTACATGAATGCTCGGTCTTGGTAGGATAAAGCTTACACCATAAAGAAGCTGAAAAGAAAATGTAACAAGTAGTCTATGATAATGTTTAAGAGCAGATAATGAAAAATAAACAGTTTGAGGTGTGGCTGGGCTCTTTGGAGAAGGAGAGTCTTAAACACTATCATTAAGTAACCCAGTGGGCTATTAACAGACTAAAATAACATTTCAGCACTACTTGCATATTCAGTATTCAATAGCCTTTTAAATACTCGGCAGCAGTACTACAGATTATAATTTTGTGAGTGGAAAATCTGAAAAGGATCACAATAACAAATACAGTACTCTACTAAAAGCTGAGTAAAAAAAAAAAAACCCAGCTCCCTTGGGCTGTAAAATCCCAAAACAGAGTCAACATGCTATTTAATGGCCAAAACAAAGAGATGCACCCAACCTTGTCACTTTTAATCATTCTAGTTAAAATCAGCTGTGAAAAAATACTCATAGGTATGATAAATCCTTTCTTGAATCCTACAGGACTCCACAATCACTTGGTACTGGAAACTTTCCCAAAGAAACAAGGATGCTGTACGAGGTGGTTCTTCCAAATGTCTCTCAACATCGACATTTCAAGTTTTTATCATCAGATTAGCATGTTAAAATTTATTTATGCCATCACATTAAAACAAAAGTCATAGTCTATGTTAAACCAAACCTAACTACTTCCAACAAAACTGCTAAAAAAGGTGCTGAGTATAATTGGGATGTTTTCACTTTTCTTGGTTTTTACAATAGAAAACAATTTTGCTACAAGTGCAAATGAAATTCTATTCTATTCCAATAAAAGTCCTTAAACATGTGGCTTGCAAAGATTAACATTCAAGAATTTAAGTACTTAGAAAATCCATAGCATTTATACTTTAGATTCTGGTCAACTGCAGTAATCGGAAGCATATGTACTGTCTCACCAATAAATGTAAAGAAAGGTGAAATCTGATTGTCTGGTAATATTTAGGCATACTCCATGGAGTTTTGAAACTGAGTAAAGGCAAGAGAATCTGATCAATGATGCCATGTCACTGATCAAAAAGGAGTGTCTCCTAATACTGTCGCCATCCTGTGCCCTTGGTTTCTCAGTAGTGGGTTGTCTAAAAATTGTAGTTTGTTAATTATATTTTTGTAAGAAATTTCCGAGCAAATGAACAATGAATCACAAAAGGATCTCAGAAAAGGTCTCAAATGCGTAAACGACTAGATGAAGAATACAGAAAGTAAAGTGGAAAAACAAAAATTTGACAACTTGGAGAGGGCGAAGTGTGATTTAAACAGTGTTTTTGGTGTGCCTGGCTGGCTCGGTCGCGGAGTCTGCGACTCTGGATCTCCGGATTGTGAGTTCGAGCCTTACCTTGGGTGTACAGATCACTTAAAAATAAAATCTTTACAACAACAAAAAAAATGTTTCAAAGAAAGAATGTGGGCGCCCTTTCTTTCTCAGTCAAACCTGCCTCTGAAGAAGGCTTTCAGACTTCCACAGCGCTTGGGTTGCACCAAAGTTTCAACATCCGCAATGGGAAAAAGAGACTAGCGACAAAACGAAACCCCCCAATGAGGATGGGCCTTCCCGAAGTTGGAAGCAACGGCACAAAAAACACCAGGATCAGCCTCAGTGGGGCTCAGTGGGGCACCGGCTCCAGTCCGGGGTTCGCGCGCGTCCCTAATCCCCGGGCCTGTCTACCAAGGGGGACCCAACTTCCCCATGCCGTTCTCCGTGGGTCCCGGCACAGAGCTCAGCCCCCTCCGCCGCCCTCTCGGCTTTGCCGGCGCCGCAACCGCTCTCCCAGCGGTCCAGCGGCGGACCCTGACGCCCGACCCCTAGGCGGCGCCCCCTGACCTAAACGGCGGGCTAGAGCGCGGACGCGGCGGACACTAGGGCGGGAGGGCGCCGCACAGCCCCCGGCCCCATCAGCCCCGCCAGGACGGCACACCACTTACTGACCGGCTCGAGAAAGTCCTGATTTCCGGCGGCGAACACAGCACAGGACACCCGAGCTTCGCTCCGCCCGGCCGCCGCCGCCGCCGCCGCCGCAGCCCGCGCCTTTTGTTGTCGCGGGTTCTCCCGGCAACGGCGAAACCAGCTGCCGACGCGCCCCCACCCGGCCGAGTGTTGCGCCGCACCCCCGACGAGCCCCGCCCCCGAAGAGCCCCGCCCCCGACGAGCCCCGCCCCCGACGAGCCCCGCCCCCGACGAGCCCCGCCCCCGACGAGCCCCGCCCCCGACGAGCCCCGCCCCCGACGAGCCCCGCCCCCGACGAGCCCCGCCCCCGACGAGCCCCGCCCCCGACGAGCCCCGCCCGGCCGAGAGGAGCCTAGCGCTGGCCGCCCGGAGACCACCTGCACGTGTGGCTACAAAGTCAACACGCATTGGACAGCTCTCCGCGTGCTGAACCAAACTCACTCCCTACCGGTTTGTAAACTGAATGTAAGAAAGATTCACGTTGCGTTTCACTATTTTAGCTGCTAATTACTTTTATTGAAGTAAAGTTCGTATAACCTACATCGAGCCGCTTTAAGCTGTACATTAAGGCATTCACAATGTTGTGCAACCATTACCTCTGGTTCCAAAACATTTCATCACCACCAGAGGAGATCCCCGAGTCGGTTTGCAGCCTCTCCGGTTCCCCTCCCCTGCAGTCCCTGGCAACCACTAATCTACTTGCTCTGTCTGAATGGATCTACCTGGTTGGGGGCATTTTGTATTCAGGGAATTATACAATGTGTGGCCTTTTGTGTCTGGCTTCTTTTGCTAAACAATGTTTTTTGGGTCCACCCATGTTGTAGCATGTATCAGTAATTTTATTCCTTTTTATGCTGAATAATATTCCATTGTGTAGACATACCACATTTTATATATCACTCATCTCTTGATGGACACCCAAGTTGTTTCCACTTTTTGGCTAATATGAATTATGCTGTTAGACACATTCATCTACAAGTATTTGTTTAACATCTGTTTTCAGTTCTTTTGGTATAGACCTGGAGCTGGTATAGAAATATGTTTTCATATCGCTATTCTGTTTAACTTCTCCAATTTACTGTAAAATTTTTTTTAATGTTTATTTATTTTTGAGAGAAAGAGATGAATTGGGGAGGGGAGAAAGAAACACACACAGAATCTGGAGCAGGCTCCAGGCTCCGATCTGTCAGCACAGAGAGCCCCATGTGGAGCTTGAACTCACAAACCATGAGATCATGAACTGAGCCGAGTCGCTTGCTTAACTGACTGAACCATCCAAGCACCCCTCCAATTTACTTTTTTGTTTTGTTTTGTTTTTTAAAAAAATTTTTTAATGTTTTATTTATTTCTAGGAGAGAGAGAGACAGCGTGAGCAGGGGAGGGTCAGAGAGAGAGGGAGTCACAGACTGAAACAGGCTCCAGGCTCTGAGCTGGCAGTCAGCACAGAGCCCGACGCGGGGCCCGAACCCACGAACCGCGAGATCATGACCTAAGCGAAAGTCGGACGCTTAACCGACTAAGCCACCCAGGCGCCCCTCCAATTTACTTTTAAATGCCTCAATGCCTCCCATTTTTAGTAGCAAAATCTAAGTATTTTCTCCCAAGAGATTTTTCTTTTCTTTTTTAAAGTAATCTCTACACCCAACTTGAAGCTCAAACTCATGACCTCGAGATCAACAGTCAGATGATCTACTGACTGAGCCAGGCAGACACCCCTCACAATCTAAGCATTTTCAAAAAGCTTCCCTTCTCTCACGGAACTTAAGAGCGAAGGTGAGGGCACCTGGGTGGCTCAGTTGGTTACGGTCCAACTTCAGCTCAGGTCATGATCTCACAGTTCGTGGGTTCAAGCTCTGCATCGGGCTCTGCTGACAGCTAGCTCAGAGCCTGGAGACTGTCTTTGGATTCTGTGTCTTCCTCTCTCTCTGACCCTCCCCTGCTCATGCTGTCTCTATTTCTCTCTCAAAAATAAATAAAACATAAAAAAATTTTTTAAAGGAGGGAAGGTGAAAAAAATGCTTAATTATTAAATTGAATTACAAGTATCCCATGTTTTCAAAAGTTCACATTATGCCTCCTGGCTGAAAGACCTACATTCGTTACCTCTTTCTGCTGAGAGAAATCTGAAGAGAATTTTTGCTTTTTATGATAAAAAGCAAAAGCCACAATAGGTTTGTTTTGCAGCCGATCCTTACAGACGCAGCAAGCACCCAGGGACAGAGAGTGGCGCCACCAACCACCTTCAAGGAACTATACTCAGCTCCTCAGCATCAAGCCCCCATAGGTTTGAACTTGTCTGTGAGCCACTATGCTTTATCTCGATTTATTTTGTTTTGTGCATCTGTTAGCAAGATGTGCCCTAAGGTATCAAAAAAGAATTAAGAGAGAGTACTTTGGGGGTTAGGAATACTCAAAATTTTTTCCATAAAAATTAATGGCAATTGCTTCTTTGCTTTACACCATTTTGGCTTCCAAAAGTTTTCATAGGATTATGCTACTTTCGGGTAGCAGGGGAAACCTGTATTTTGAATTTTTAAAACCCAAAGATGTGAATTCACTAATTATTTTGAATCTTTGGAACTCCTTTTTTAAAAAAAGTTTGCCCTTCGGGGAGGGCAGGGGGGAAGTCACCCTTCAGACATAAATTGATAGATAGGTCAGACTGCCCTGCTGACAAAATCTGAGTGACTAACAGCAACAATGTAGGTTTGAAAATTAACAGGAAGGCTGAGCAGCTGGTCTCAGGAGGCCGCATATTTACAGAGGAGATAAGTAAATGCCTAACAGGATTGGACTGGAACATTTCCTATTGCCCGCAAGTTGGTGTCTTGAGCCCAAAGTTGAAGAGAGGGACCAATGAAGTTCCCCAAACTGTAAAGCGGATACCAGTCATTGTCACTCCCTCCTGCACTGTCCAGGATTATAGCAGAACAAGGCTAATTCCATTCCAACTCCAACCCTATCTCCTTCTCATGTCTTTATAAGTGGGACTTGGGGGTGCCAAGGAGAGAGAGTCATGGGGTCTTGGCCTTGTGGCTTGGGGAATAGAGGGTTCACACATAAGAGGCTTTCCTACTAAGTCAAAGGAGGGTCTAAGAGTGACCCAGAGAGCTGCACCGAGAGGAAAGTGGCCCGCTGGTGTCCTCACAGCTAGGGGTAGAGGCTGGCTGATCGATGGGTCTTTAGGCCTCTCTAGACTGAAGCAGAGCAACTGAATGGGGCGCACAGTTGGCACTGGAGAAGCAGACTGCACTCACCACTTGGCAGGGGCAGAACCTATGATTTCTCCGTGTCTCCAATCTTGCTTTCACAAATCCATCCTCCGTACCTGCTATAGTGCTCTGTGTAGGACACAAATGTCCCTTTCCTACAGGCTTTCTGTAATGCAGCCTAGCACAGAAGCGCCAGAGCACCTGGCACCCGGAGGCCCAAACCCACCAGGTTTGGCCACTGGACACTGACAAAATCCAAAGGCAGAGAGTGGTGATGAAACAGGAAAGGAATTTATCAGTGAGACCAACATGGAAGACAACAGACTGGCATGTCAAAGACTGGTCTCCAGGGGCGCCTGGGTGGCTCAGTCGGTTAAGCGTCCGACTTTCGCTTAGGTCATGATCTCGCAGTTCGTGGGTTCGAGCCCCGCGTCGGGCTCTGTGCTGACTGCCAGCTCAGAGCCTGGAACCTGTTTCGGTCTGTGACTCCCTCTCTCTCTGACCCTCCCCTGCTCACTCTCTCTCTCTCTCTCAGAAATAAAAAATAAAATAAAATAAAAACATTAAAAAAAAGAGAGAGACTGGTCTCCAAAGTGCTGAAGATACTTCCACGTTTAAATAAGGAAAATGTGGGTCAAAGGTCAGTGGGTATGTGCAGGTAGGCAGGGAAGGTCAAATTGATCATTGTCTTGGGGTCAGTCAGGTGAGGTTTTGCTTGCTCAGGACAGTCCTTATTGCTTGCGGGGAGGGAGGTAGTTTCGGTTCCCATCAGAGGATGCTTTGCTCACAGGATCCTTTGCCTGAGTTAAGAGATAAGCTGGAAAGGGGCACCTGGGTGGCTCAGTCAGTTAAGCATCTGACTCTTGGTTTCAGCTCAGGTCATGATCTCATGGCTTCATGGGTTCGAGCCCTGAAACAGTCTCTGCACTGACAGCATGGAGCCTGCTTGGGATTCTCTCTCTTCCTCTGTCTCTCTGCCCCTCCCCTGCTCATGCTGTTTCTATCTCTCTCAAAATAAATAAACTTAAAAAAAAAAGGGAGCGGGGAGATGAGCTGGAAAGAACTTAATTAGAAAGTTTTAGGTCAATCAGGGCACCTGGGTGGCTCAGTCCATTAAGCATCTGACTTCAGCTCAGGTCATGAGCTCATGGTTTGTGGGTTCCAGCCACCATGTCCGGCTCTCTGTGACAGCTCAGAGTCTGGAAACTGCTTCCAATTCTGTGTCTCCTCGTCTCTCTGCCCCTCCCTTGCTCTCATGCGGGGACTCTGTCGCGTGCTCTCTCTCTCTCAAAATTAAACATAAAAAAAAATGTTTTTTAAAGTTTGAGGTCAAAATGGAGGTAGGTGAAGTCCTCTTTCAATGCCATGGAGAATAATATTACCTTTTAGCAGCTGGAATGGAGAGGCACGGTTTTGCAGAGAAGATGCTTTGCTAGTCCACACCTGGGTTTGAGTTGGTTGGTACCCAGGCTTCAGAAAAGAGGATAATGTTGCTCATATGAGACCAAGAGAATTTATCTGAATGCTCTTGAGAAAGACTGAGGAAGGTGGAGGAAGGGGAAGGTGTTGAGAAGAGGCTCAGAGAAAAGGGAGAGGATAGCTGGTGAGGGAATTCCAGAGAGAACAGAAATGGCTATAAGGGATCTTTAGGGTGTATGCTGAGAGGTGTGCAATGGGGACCCTTCCCCTCTCTCTCCTGCAAAATCTTCAGTAAAGTCTGTGTTGCTCTCTGAGGCATTTGTGGCAAAGATTTGTAGGGACTTAAAGATATGCCAGTCCTGGGATGCCTGTGTTGCTCAGTTGGTTAAGTGTCCAAATTTTGATTTTGGCTTAGGCCATGAACTCATGGTTCGTGGGTTCAAGCCCCACCTCTTGGGATTCTGTCTCTACTGTCTGCCCCTCCCACATTTGCTCTCTGTATGTATCTTTCTCAAAATAAAAAAAAATAAACTTTTAAATAAATAAATAAATAAAAGGTATGTCAGTCCCCAAGTCCAGTCTAGTGCTGGACAAAACCAGAGATTGAGCCTGTGGACCTAGAAGGCAGATTATAAGAAAACTAAGCCTGGCTTGCATGTCAATGACATTTTACTTCACTAATACATGAAGCAATGCAAATTAAAAAAAGAAAGCATTCTCACCTATAAAGTTGGCAGCAACTTTTCTTAATGTAACCTACAAGTATTTAGGGAGACAATCACTTTTATACATAATCCCATCTCTTGTCATCTTCCTAAGACATAAAGAATCCTGTGCAAGAATGTTTATTGTGCTATTTCTAATAGCAAAAACTTGGAAATTACATATACGTTCCATGAAACGGATTGATAAATTAATAGTGCATTTAAAAAAGAACACTGTGTACTCATTGAAACTCATGTATACAAAAAGTCGGTATAGGAAAATGCTTACAAATTAAGGATACAAAATAGTTTCAAGTTTTCTCACTGGAAGGCTTGGGATAAAACCCACCTCTACTTCATAAGGTTGTTGTGAGGTTTGAAAGTAGGAATGACTGTAAAGCACATAGAACTCAAAAACTGTTAGGTAGCTAGAGGCGTGCCTGGCTGGCTCTGTCAACAGAACACATGACTCTTGATCTCAGGATTGTGAGTTTGAGCCCCAGGTTGAATGTAGAGGTTCTTTAAAAATAAAATAATTTTTTAAAAAAGTTAGGTAGCTAGAATGATGATAGTTTTCTTGATTTTGTTCAGGGGAGAAATACACATATAAAATCACAAGATAATAAAAATATTCAACAAAATTCACTGAAATGATAACCATCAGCGACACTGGGTAAAAGGTCATTTTTAAAATGATATTCGAAACACATCACTGATCTGGTTATCTTTAATTTTTTTTAATGTTTATTCATTTTATGAGAGAGACAGAGTGTGAGTGGGGCAGGGGCAGAGAGAGAGGGAGACAGGCTCCAGGGGCAGAGAGAATCTGAAACAGGCTCCAGGCTCTGAGCTGTCAGCACAGAGCCTGACTCAGGGGTTCAAGCCCACAAATGGTGAGATCATGACCAGAGCTGAAGTCGGACACTCAACAGGCTGAGCCACCCAGGTGCCGCTAAAGGTTACTTTTATAGTTGAGTCTATTAGAGTCTTCGTTCCAAGGAACAGAAACCAACTCTAGTTTACTAAAGATAAGGGGGGAAAAAACTGTGTTGAAAAGATTATCATTAGTGTGCTTTATGTTATGAGTCATAGAAACCCCAAGGCAGGTTATTTTGAATTAGAAAATATCTTTCACGTAAGTTCATGTAGTTCATATGTACTGAAGTGAAATGTCTTAGAATCAATGAACTAGGACAAACTCCCATGTATTCATGGGCTTATTTGATCATTTGCATTGATCAATTTTCCAGAATCAGCAGAGATGTTTATTATTTTTTGTCCACACTGTTGAGCACAGTCAGTGTTTAATAGAGACTAAATATTGGGGTGCCCGGGTGGCTCGGTCAGTTAAGATTCTGACTCTTGATTTAGGCTCAGGTCACAATCTTACAGTTTGTGAGATCAAGCCCCACATTGGGCTCTGTGCTGACAGCAAGGAGACTGCTTGGAATTCACTGTCTTCCCCTCTTTCTGCCCCTCCCCGCTCTCTCTCTCTCAAAATAAATAAATAAACATATTTTAAAATTATAAATAAATAAACATTTAAAAAGATAGCAATATTAAACTCATTGCAGAGATTCAATAAGTGTCTGTAGAAATTAAAAACAGAAAACAAGTAATTTGCTGAAGTCTACATGGTTGGTACGTGACAGAAGCCTATGTGTGTCAGATGACAAAGTCAACACTCCCTCCCCAAAGACTGAACTGAGTTGTCACTCTCTACATAATGTATCTCTCTCCCTCACTTACTCTCTAACAGTTTATTTGGCCAAATCAGGATCCAAACATGGTCCACATGTAGCATTCAGTTGATATGTTCCTTAATTATCTTGTAATCAATAGCAGTTATCTTCCACCTTCTTCAGAATTGTGGTAAAATACACATTACATGAAATTTTCCATCTTAACCATTTTTATATGTACGATTCAGTAGTGCTTAAGTGCATTCACCATCATTATGCAACCAATCCCCAGAACTCTCTTTATCTTGCAAAACTGAAACTCTATATCCGTTAAACAACAACTCAAGGTTCTCAAGATTCATCTATGTTGTAGCATGTGTCAGAACTTCCTTCCTTTTTAAGGCTGAATAATATTCCATTATATGGATATACCACATTTTGTTTCTCCACCGGTCTCTCATTGGACACTTAGCTTGTTTTCTAACTTTTGACAATTGCAAGTAATGCTGCAATGCACAAGGGTGTATTGCATGTATCTCCTCAATATCCTGCTTTCAGGGCACCTGGGGGGCTCAGCTGGTTAAGCATCTAAGCCTTGACTTCAGCTCAGGTTATGATCTCACCATTCGTGAGATGGAGCCCTGTTTTAGGCTCTGTGCTGACAGCAATGGCGTCTGCCTGGGATTCTCTCTCTCTCCCTCTCTTTTTCTGCCCCTCCCCCAGTTGCACACACTGTGTGTACACATGTGCTCTCTCTGTTTTTCTCCCTCTCTCTCAAAATAAACGAACTTAAAAAAAAAAGATCCTTCTTTCAACTTCTTTGGGTATATACCCAAAAGTGGGATTGCTGGATTATATAGTAATCCTATTTTTAATTTTTTGTGCAACTGCCATCCTGTTTCCACAGTGGCTACACCAACTTACATTCCCACCAACAGCACAAAGGCTTCCCTTTTCTCCACATTTTTGCCAAGCCCCATAGTTTTGAAAAAAATATATTTTTTAAAAAATTAAATAGCTTAAAAAACCTCTTTTTCTATTGAAGAAACAGTGCCATTTGTCCTTTAGAACATCTCACATTCTTAGACCTGGCAATTGCATCCTTTTAATTTTAACTTGTTCCTGTATTTCCTACATTTCCTGAAAACTCATAGTTAGATCTAGATTCATGATTAGATTCGTAGTACAGTTTTTCTGGCAAGAATAATTCACACACACGGGTCCATGTACTTCCTGTTGCAACACACCAGGAAGCACATAATGTCTGCATGTTCCACTTTGAGTGATGTTAACATTTCTAGTGACTTCAGATGCCTCCAGCCTAATCCATCAACATTTTACCTCATGGTTTGAACAGACATTGATGATCATTTTCCAGATCTTTTATTTCATTGGGGATTCCAAAATGGTAATATTCTAATTCTAATATTCCTTTTCACATTTAGTAGCTGGAATTATTTTATTAAGAAGAGTTTTCCCAGTGTGGACGTTCCTCAAAAAATTAAAAATAGAATTACCTTACATCCCAGCAATTGCACTAATAGGAATTTAGCCAAAGGATGCAGAAGTGCTGATTCGAAGGGGCACGTACACTCCAATGTTTATAGTAGCACTATAGACAATAGTCAAATTATGGAAAGAGCCCAAATGTACATCAACTGAGGAATAGATTAAGAAGATGTGATACACACACACACACACACACACACACACACACACACACAGGAATACTGGAATACTACTCTGCGATGAAAAAGAATGAAATCTTGCCATTTGCAACAACGTGGATGGAACTGGAGGGTATTATGGTAAGTGAAATAAGTCAGAGAAAGATATCACGTGATTTCTCTCATATGTAGAATTTGAGAAACTTAACAGATGATCATAGGGGAAGAGAAGGAAAATTAGGATAGAAACAGAGAGGGAGGCAAACCATAAGAGATTCTTAAACACAGAGAACAAACGGAGGGTTGATAGGGGTGGGAAAAGTGGATGATGGGCATTAAGGAGGGCACTTGTTGGGATGAGCACTGAGTGTTTTATGTAAGCCATGAATCACTGGATTCTGCTCCTGAAATCAAGACTATACTGTATGAAATCTAACTTAAGAAGAAAAAAAAGGGTGGGGTGGGGGGCGCCTGGGTGACTCAGTTGGTTGGGCTTCCAATTTTGGCCTAGGTCATGATCTCGCAATTCCAGAGTTTGAGCCCTGCGTAGGGCTCTGTGGTGACAACTTAGAGCCTGGAGCCTGTTTCAGATTCTATATCTTGCTCTCTCTCTCTTTCTCTCCCCCTTCCCCACTCACACTCTGTCTCTCTCTCTCAAAAATAAACATTAAAAAAAATTTTTAAAAAGAAGAGTTTCCCCTCTATCAGGTTAATCTGAAAAGAGTCCAGCAGTTCGTACAGGAATGACAGGATTCATGCTTGATTTTTTTCCCTTCCAATTATTAATTTTGAGAATAACAAATAGGTCCCTTGCAAGCTCTAAAGTCGACCTATAGGATTTCTTATTTTGCAGTAGCGGGGAGGGGTGATTATGAACTCCTAAATTTTTATATTTTTTACTTACTCTCCAAAGACCATTTTCACTCTTCAAAGTATTTCTAGACGTCTTATCAAACACCATTGGGACCATTATTGGTTCTTTTCATTTTAACTCAGCCTTCATCAAATTATTGAGCTTTAATAATTGAATTCCCTTCCTGCAACCAAAGAATACTTATTAATTCACCTGCCGAACAATCCTCAGTCTATCCTGGGAATGTTAAAATAGGAATAGTGAAAGAAGGGAGTTATTAGGTCTTTCCCACCTCCAGACAGGAAATTGGGCTAGTTTTTCCCTTGGACCAATTCAGAATACAGCTCTGCCTCTTTCCTAGCTCATCTCCAGCAGTTGCCAACCTGAAATGATCCCCATCTGCTGAAGAGTTGAACTTCCAAAGGTGCAGAAAACAAGGATTTGGGGTGCCTACCATTCCTCTTCCTTTCTCTAAGGAGACCCTCTCTCTTTCCTCAAGAACTGCCCCTGCTCTACCTGGTAGGCCAGCCAATCACTTGGCCTTTGCCCCAGCAGACAGCGGGGACACAGGGGTAGGGGACCTGGGACTCAAGCCAGGCTCAGCAGCCAAGCCCCAGACTTTGGCTTGTGCTACTGGCAAAGATTTGCACTCTGTGACCTGGAATCACTAGCTGTTAGAATGATCTCTTCCTACAGGGCAAGGAGAAATACAAGGTGTGGTCTCTGTGCATTTTAATCCCTGGACCATAACTGGGTATGGGGAAGGCCAGCTCTTTCCCTGGACTTTACCTTTTTTTTCTTTTAATCATTACATTTCCTTTTTCACTAAGCTAGTTTCAGTCTGGTTTCTTTCACTTGAAACTAAACCCAGTGGGATAAACCAAAACAGAGAGGGGGGTGCCTGGGTGGCGCAATTGGTTAAGCGACCAACTTCAGCCCAAGTCATGACCTCACGGTTTGTGAATTCGAGTCCCACTTCAGATCCTCTGCCCTTCTCTCTCTTCACCCCTCCCCTCCTCTCTCTCTCTTTCTCTATCTCACTCTCAAAAATAAATAAAGACATTTTTAAAAAGCAGAAAGGAAAAGAAAAAGATGGAATGTAGTTTATGGGAAAAACAGAAACTTCAATGAATGCCATAATAATATTTCTCCAAACTTCCAATGACTTTAGTCAGTGAATTTTATACCAGAAAGGAATCTTGCAAATGATTTAGTCCCACCATACATTTATTAATTTTTTAATTTATATTCAATATTCTTGGGGCACCTGGGTGACTCAGTCAGTTAAGCTTCCAACTTTGGCTCTGGTCATGATCTCATGGTTTGTGAGTTCAAGCCTCGTGTTGGGATCTGTGCTGACAGCTCAGAGCCTGGAGCCTGCTTCAGACTCTGTGTCTCCCTCTCTCTGTGACCCTCCCCTGCTCACACTCTGTCTCTCTCTTTCTCTCAAAAATAAAACATTAAAAAATTATATTCAATATTCCTGAGTTAGGTAAGAGTTATTTTGCTATATTACTTATTCATACCTGTATAAAGGTTCTCCAGAGAAATAGAAACAATAAAATATATAGAGAAATGGAGATAGACATAATAGAGTGCAGCTGCTTTACTCCTCTATTGATTATAAATGTTAATTACATCTAAAAAATATCTAGACTGATGTTTGACCAAACAACTGGCCACTGTAACCTAGCCAACCTGACACATAAAATTAACTACCACAGTCTCATCCTTTCTCATCCTATAAATGATTTGAGGCATGCAAACATTTTATAAAATGATTTAAAAAGGAAATTGGGGGATGCTGAGGTGGCTCAGTCGGTTAAGTGTCCAACTCTTTGATTTTGACTCAGGTCATGGTATTGCAGTTTGTGGGATCAAGCCCTGCACTGGGCTCTGTGCTGGCATTGTAGAGCCTGCTTGGGATTCTCCCTCACCCTCTCTCTCTGCCCCTCCCCCTGCTCATGCTCTCTCTCTCAAAAATAAATAAGTAAACATTAAAGAAATAAAAGAAATAAAAAGGAAATTGGAATCAGAACTAAAAAATCAGAGTCAGATTATCCCATTTATCATCTGTAAATTAAACAGGCATAGATTGATTCAAAAGTTGATGACAGAACCAAGGCAGTGAGCATATAGTGATTTGCCTGAGGAGAACCCGGGCCCTTAACTCTAGACATTTTATACTATGGAGAATTCACAGTTCTGGACTTCCTTACCTTGAGGGTCATTACCTCTCATGGTTTGGGAGCAAATAAAATAAATGAGCAAATAAAAATGTTGCCTAGGCCATGACAGCCTAATTTATTTCTAACCAATTACCCAGGCACAAGAAAGAGTTGATGGTGACAACATTCAACTTTACCTGAGCTCAGAAAACAGTGACATTAAATCTCTCCAACCTTTTTTTAAAAAAAAAATTTTAACGTTTAGTTATTTTTGAGAGACAGAGATAGAACATGAGCAGAGAAGAGGCAGAGAGAGAGAGAGAGAGAGATACAGAATCTGAAGCAGACTCCAGGCTCTCAGCTGACAGCACAGAGCCTGACGTGGGGCTTAAACCCACAAACCACGAGGTCATGACCTGAGCCCAAGTTGGGTGCCCCACCGACTGAGCCACCCAGGTGCCCCCCTCTCCAACCTTTTGTTTTTTGAAATCCCCCACCCTTTTATGTTCTGGAAAACAGTTTATCCAAAAGGATCACCCCTCTCTAAGTGACTTAAACAAGATTAACTATTGACCCTCAATTCTCCCTTGTTCACCTGTGGCAGGGCCCAACACATCTTTTCCCTTTTTTTTTTATAGTTTACTTATTTTTGAGACAAAGAGAGACAGAGCATGAATGAGGGGAGGGGCAGAGAGAGAGGGAGACCCAGAACCTGAAGCAGACTCCAGGCTCTGAGCTAGCTGTCAGCACGGAGCCCGATGCAGGACTCAAACCCACGAACCGTGAGATCATGACCTGAGCTGAAGTCAGACGCTTAACCGACTGAGCCACCCAGGCGCCTCAGCTTCATTCCTTCTTAAGTCCCGCTGCCTATATTAGAATGCACTCATTTTGAGCCACGAGTCCAAGCGACGCTCAGTGGCACAAAAGAAGAGACAGCTGTGCCTTGGACACAGGAGAGCACCATGTCGCTCTGGGCTGCTTTCCCTGTCTTTACATGATGGAGTACGTCTGGAGGAGGAAGGAGACAGGGAACAGGAGAGGAGGGAGAGGCAGGATAAAGGGAGGAGGGGGAAGAGAGAGAAAAAAGAGGAAGGGGGAGAAAGGGTGCAGGGGTAGGCAGGACAGGGAGAGGTGCAGGAAGGGCGATAGGAGGAGGAGTCTCCTGAGAGCAGGTTAAATTGGAAACTGCTATGGTACTTTCTAGTGCAAGTTCAGAAGAGTAATTCAAAATGGCAGCAATAACAAGGTCATGTGTTTTTATCTCAGGGATGACATCCTTAGCTAGGACAGGTTCAGGAAGGGCAGGCGAGCAGGGCTCTGGCTCCACGCAATGGCTACTACAACTTCTGCTCAGAGGAAGAGGGACCTTCACCTAGATCTCTTTCTTGGAAGTGAAGAAACCTTTTCCCAGAAGCTTCCCTACAGCCTTCCCCTCTGATGTCTCAGGCCAGAATGAGATTAGATTAGGCTAGGTTAGATTAGATTAGATTAGATTAGATACCCATTACTAAAGCTCTCACAGGCAGAGGATAGGATTATCACAAATAAACCATTCATATTAAGTGGGGTCTACCTTTGGAAATGGGGATGGGATCACCTTCCCTGAGTCAGGGGAGGGGAGGGATACACACAGGAGCACTATTTATTGTGGAGCATGGGTTGTGTGGTGCACAATGAGGGGGGTTGGGGAGCCTTCACCTTCACTCATTGCCACTTGTAAGGTTATTATGATCAATTTTCAGCAGATGGCAGTAAAGGGCTTGGGGAAAGGTTATCTTTTTTCATTCACACAAAGTCATGGTGAGCTGACAAGGTTGGTAACTAACAAAAAATCAAGCTTAGTTAGAAGGAAGGCAGGGGTGAAGGTGGGAAATGAGTGCTTAGTAGATACGGAGATTTCTGTAACATAAGGGAAATAATCAAATCTGCTGAAAACCTTTGAAAATTACACAGTAAATTCCATTTTCATGAAATAATCCATTCCAGGCTTCAGAAATAATTTTCAAATCTTTATTCAGTTTCATTATAGTTGCTCTGAAAAAAAAAAAAAAAAAAGCATACTAGACAGATATTCTAAGCTGAAATCACTAGGTACAAAACGCAGTCAATACCAATAAAATGTTTAAAATAAGCTGTCAAGATTGATTTGTACAAGAGCAGCAGCATTTATACAGCAAAGACCCTACCCACCCTCCACCAACCCCCATCATATCACATGATTAAGGTAGACAGGAAATAACTACATCTTGAGAAAAAATACCAATTGAATGGATGAAATATTATCACTGAAGAGTAAAAGTAATCACATTATAAGGCGTGATTCATTTGAAGAAATCTGAGATTTAAAGAAAGCATTACGGTTCCTTCACATTCCTGTCATGTGTCCACAGAAAGGAAATATGACCAGAACTGAACAGGAAGGCAAAGTTGGGAAAACAGAGTGATATGTCAGGAGATATTTTTTAAGTGAGACTGGGTGATCAATTTTCTTGTCACTGTAATCTTGCCAGCTTCTCTTAATATCAAGGCACAACTGTATAAATGATTATGGGATATAAAAATGCAAGGAGTTTTCTTTGAATCAGTTTACACTTTGGATCAGTAATAAATGCAACGTGTGTGATGAAAAGGAATTCCCTTCATATCTTCCCTGTGGTCCCGGGCGTAGTCCCACAAGTAATAATCCAGAAGAATGGAATTGATCTCTCCACTGGTTTTCTCACCCTTCTTTTCAAGAAGCTCCAGAAGACAATCCCGGATCAGCTCAACACACCAAAGTGAGCACCCTCTGATTTCCACCTCTTGCCTATTCCCATACGGAAGCATTTCTCCTGCAAGAGGGGAAAAACAGAGCAGGAAGTACTAAGTCAGTGATATAAAATCTACTCAGACTTTACACCACTTCTAAAATAGGCAATGATTCAAAATTACAAGTTCTACAAGGGAAAGGGCCATGTCTGGCTTGTCCCAATACTCCTGGGACCTAGCATAGCACTTTGCACATGCGAGCTCCCCAATAAATATTTGCTAAGTGAATATGGGGTAATCATAAATTTAAAAATATGATGGCAAGATTATTAACATCTTGAAACCAAAGGATCTAAAATTGGGTTTGATAGCCAGGGGAAAAAATTGCAAAATTTAGAGGATTCCAAGGGTACCAAAAACACAATACCACCTTCCCCTCCTTGAAAATTGAACATTGTTAGGGCATCTGGGTGGCTCAGTCAGTTAAGCGTCTGACTTCAGCTCATATCATGAGCTCACAGCTTGTGAGTTCGAGCCCCACCATTGGGAATCTGTGCTGACAGCTCAGAGCCTGGAACCTGCTTTGGATTCTGTGTCTCCTTCTCTCTCTGAGCCCCTCCCACTCCACTCCTTCACGTTCTCTCTCTGCACGCGCGTGCTCTCTCTCAAAAATGAATAAATATTTAAAAATAAACCAAAACAAAAAAAACCCACTGTTGAGTCCAAACAAAACACATCTACGGGTTACATTTGGCCTCTGGCCACCACCTGGCTCAGAGCTTCAGAGTACCGAAAAAGCCCTGTGATCCACTGAAAAGTAGGATAATGCCCCAGACCCACTAGGTCCCACTCTGTCACCTACGGTCTCAAATGGTATTACTTAGGGATTGGTGGGTGGCTCAGTCGTTTTAAGTATCTGACTTCGGCTCAGGTCATGATCTCACAGGTTCGTGAGTTTGAGCCTCATGTTGGGCTCTGTGCTGATA
This sequence comes from Hyaena hyaena, assembly GCF_003009895.1. Classification (NCBI taxonomy): domain Eukaryota; kingdom Metazoa; phylum Chordata; class Mammalia; order Carnivora; family Hyaenidae; genus Hyaena; species Hyaena hyaena. The sequence continues at coordinate 1,281,830 of NW_024081000.1, forward strand.
GCTCAGAGCCTGGAGCCTGCTTCAGATTCTCTGTTTTCCTCTCTCTCTGCCCCACCCCTGCTTGTACTCTGTTTCTCAAAAATGAATAAACGTTTTTTTAAAAATGGTGTTACTTATGTCCACTCCATTCAATAAATAACTATGTTGAACTGTGTCCCCCAAAAAGTCACATTCAAGTCTTAACTCCTGGTAGTGTGAATGTGCCCTTACTTGTAAATAGGATCTTTGCAGATGGAATCAGGTTAAGACAAGGTCATACTGGATTAGGGTGGGCCTTAAATACCATTACTGGTATCAGCCCCAGAATCATAGTGAAGCACCTAAGTTTAGCCAAGTTGCACTATCAGTATTTATAATTGGTTAAAAAATATGCCTTTGATGAGGAGGGGTTAAAGATAAAATGGACAGAAAAAACATCTAAATTCATACTAAAATAAAAGTGAAGAGACTACATTTATTAAAAAAGAAAAAAAGATAAAATGGACAGAAATCTGGGTAGGTGTTCCAAGGGCTGTCCTGGATATCAGAAGATATCAGAAGAAAACAGAGGAAAAACAATATAAGTGTGTAGCACAGCTCAAATTTGGAAGAAGTATTATTGAAGGCCAGTTAAGGAAGTTTCTACCTCACCTAGTCAAGCTACCTGGTTCTAGATTTCACTTAAGATCCTTCTTAAAACTTAGTGTACTCTACTAGCATGTACTCCTTTAAGTGTATAGTCTGTTTCTCCTCTAGTTTGCTAGTAAAGGACTTTTTGAAACAAATCCAACTTTGCTTAAGTAAACTAAGAGGCAGAGAAATTAGTCCGTGCTGTGTCTGACTGGCTAAGGAAGAAAGAACAGCCTGACAGAAGCTGGGCAGCTGCAGCTGGACGCCTGGGAACCAGCCTCAGGAGTGGAAGCAGCTGCTGTTCCACGATGCCGGGGATCCCTCCTCACCAGGGGTTTCCTCACTGTAGCAGGGAAAACTGGGTGCTACAAACACTCAGAAGGAGATGGGCGAATCATGAAGAGCTGGGAAAAGATTGGCGGTGGAGGCAGCCTTTGAGCTAAGCCTCTACAGGTGTGTAGGATTTGAACTGGAAAAAAGAGAATTTGGGTGAGGGAAACCAGTAAAGAGAATGTTGACGGGTAGGGCCAAGCAGCGTACACACCAAAAAAAAGATCAGCTGCATATGGCTGCGTGAAAAAGCAGCCGTGAATGCTTGGCTGTTTAAAGTATCCAGCAATTAATGATCCAGGACGTGAGCATTAGGACATAAAATAGCTTGTGATGTTTCAAATGAAGAAACAGAGGGACAAAATGGGTGGCTCAAGGAAGCATAAAACACTGGTAGAAACAACCACAGCAAAAACGGTATCTTGATATTCTGTTATTCCTGTTTTGGGGGATTGACATTTACTTCACAAGAGAAAATTAGTCAGGCATAAAAACTAATTGCTTTTAAAAATAAGGGTAGCTGAAAATACTGCACCCCAAAGAGAGAAATTAATATGAAAATTATATAATTATGTAATTATTTTTCTTACACAAAGAAATGCTTAAGACACAAAAAGCTGGGGTACCACTGGGTGCCTTAGTTAACCATTCAACTTCGGCTCAAGTCATGATCTCACGGCTCATGAGTTTGAGCCCCGCATTGGGCTCTCTGCTGTCAGTGTAGAGCCTGCTTCAGATCCTCTATCCCCCTCTCTCTGTCCTTCCCCCATGCTCACTCTCTCTCACTCTCTCAAAAATAAATAAACATTTAGGGGTGCCTGGGTGGCTCAGTCAGTTAAGCATCCGGCTTCGGCTCAGGTCACGATCTCGCAGTTTGTGGGTTCAAGCCCGCGTCGGGCTCTGTGCTGACAGCTAGCTCAGAGCCTGGAGCCTGTCTTCCCGTTCCGTGTCTCCCTCTCTTTCTGTCCCTCTCTTGCTCACGCTGTCTCTCTCTCTCTCTCTCAAAAATAAATAAAACATAAAAAAATTTTTTTAATAAATAAATACTTGAAAAAGTTTAAAAACCCAAAAAACTAATTTTCACACAAACACAATTATCTATACTCATCTATTATACTAAGGTTCCCACTCTTGAGAATGGATAATCAAATCCAATACTGGTAAATAAATGAGCGTAGAAAAGTGAGTGACTCGTGCAAGGTAACCCAGTGGCAGACCCTGGAGCCTCCTCACATGAAATCCACTGCATACCACCTATCTCTCAGCCCACCTCATACTTCACATGTAGTGTGCTCTTCACAGCCTAACTAACACTCTTCAAATACCACGCCTGATGGACGTCAGTGTTGCACACCTCCACGTCACAGAAATTTGGGCTTCATTTTACTGTGAGGCCCTGAAATTACAATGTCCAAACAGCACAATTTCCTACCACATCCATATTCTGCAGTGTAAACAAAAAGCAATTTTCTCTATATTTCAATTACCCTGGCATTTTTCTTTCTATGTGCTTTTAGCAGTAAGCAGTGCTTTTTTTTTTTTTTTTAAGGAGAGGAGAACTTCTATGAAAGAAACTAGATAACAAAGAATATCTTAACTATGGCAAACCTTTGAGAAGCTTCTCCAGTAGTTCCTCGGAGTACTTCAGGGCTCCCAGGTGAACAAGAACCTGAGGTAATCTATAGTCAGCAAACATGGTGATACTGGAGATGTCCGTAAAGCAGCCGTCTCCTTTTCCCTCTAACACACTCCACGTATCTGCCACGAGGATTTGGGCCCGTTTGTAAAAAGAAATTTTTTTCCCCTGATGAATGAAAAGAATATAAATGCTACCTGGGTATCTGAAAGCTTTCTGTATGCAATAAAAAAAATTGAAAACATTTTTCAAGGGTGTAATAATATTACTGTTGGTAAGAATTTATAGGCCTTTACTAGAAAAAAAAAGGGAATCTAATAAATATTAAATTATCTCTTTCACTCCAAATTTTACTTCCTATATTTTTCAAGGCACATAAAATATAATTGCAGTAATTGTGGTATTATTTAGTGTTCTTTTTCAATGACATTACTTCATATTCATATTTCTGTGTCACTGTAACACACCTTATTCTTTTTAATGGCTAAACAGTACTTATTTAGGTACTTTCTTAAATTTTTCTGATTGGAACAGAAATGTAAATTCACATTAATTGTGTAAAATACAGAAGAGTATAAAGAAGAAAATAACCATCCTTAAACTCACCTCTGATAAGAATCACAAGAGTCATTATATTTTGACTGTTACCTTTCATGTAATAAGATTAACTACTTCAGAGATAAAGACATAAATGCTCAACAGCCAGAATTGATCAAGCCTACCTTTCTGGAAATAGTCAAAATCAGTATGTAAGACCAAAGAACAAAATTAACTTCTAATTATATTTATACACGAAAGAAACAAATTTAACCATGCATTTTAGGATACTGGGTTATAATTTAACTAAGAGTCTCTATAAAAGTACAAATACAGATCAGCATAAACTATGAAAAAACACAGATAACTAAAATCTACTCCTAGTCCTAGTACCAAAGGTAATAATCTCAAATCATCTTTTATAACTGCTTGTCTGCTAAAGGAAAATAATCAGTATTACTGGCTCCCAAAATTTGTCCTGACCACCTTGGAGAATGTTTTAATAAGTAAATGAGGTAAGCAAATAATGAAATTAAATTCTTCAAGGAAGGTCTCCCTAGGATGATAATATAGATTCCTTTAATTATAAGCAAAACAAAACAAAACCAAAAAACACTTTGTCCCAAACACCAAACACCAAAAAATACTTTGTCCCAGTGAGAGATAACTTAACATCGCCTAACCTTATGGTATACCCACTGCAATCAGTCCAGACCTACTTTTACTAATTGTTTACAGCCACCTTTAACAAAGTCACTATTTTGTTTTCCAGGGCAAACACATATGCTCATTTTTTGGCATGATATAAAGTCTGCAAATTAAATTAAATGCTGGGGGGAACAAATCACCATTAAGAAGTATCCCTACATCATTTGGAATAACATTCCCAAACCTATCAAAAGATGACAGGCTGTCAATTGCTGGACTGGACTTACATTTGGGAACTAGATTTATAATTAAGTCTAGTGTATCAATGAGCAAGATCTAAAACAATATACAAAATATAATTGTGGGGGCACCTGGGTGGCTCAGTTGGTTAAGCATCTGACTCTTGGTCTCAGGTCATGATTTCACAGTTTGTGAGATTGAACCCTGCACTGGGGTCTGTACTGACAGTGTGGAGCCTGCTTGGGACTCTCACTCTCCCTTTCTCTGCCCCTCCCTCACTTGTGCACACATCTGCAAAATAAAAAACATTAAAAAAAATGTAAAAACAAAACAAAATCCAAAATAAAATTGTGTATCAGACATAATTATTATATCATGGTTTCTGTAATAGATAGAAGCTTTTATCTGCTATTTTTAACAGGATTCATAGATCAAACTAGGAAAAATACAAGAACCAGACTTATGTAACAAAAGTGGTGCTAGTATCTAACAAAACATAAATTGTCACGTCATGACCACTGTTTCCATGGTAGCCAACTAGGATATCACAAAGATTAGATTACAATATCCTTAAATTGAAAAAAAAAAAAAAAGAAAACATAAAAAACCCACAAAAAATAATATTCAAGCGAGGAATCTAAAAATAAATTCAAGTCATTGATAAGAGATTTTCTTAAAAAGCTGATATGGTTTTATAACCAAATGATTTTAGTAATCAAATTCTTCATCTCTAAAATATTAACTGATATCACTAAAAACACCAGCAAATCCAAAATAACAATTCCCTATGTGTTCTAAAATATTTCTTTGTGAATATTTTTAAAATAGTAACTTCATAAAAAATTATCAATGAAAAAAAAATCCATGACCGGGAGTTGATTTTCCTCAACAAATTTATCATGAATAAATTAGAAAGGTGAAGAAGAATCACAAATGCTTACGAGCAACACAAAATGTTATTGATTAAAGTATCAAAAAAGCTCTTGTTTTCGTGTATATTTTTCAGTATGTCAGAGTAAAGACCATCAGCTAAGGAAGGCAATTTCTTCATTAGGACTTTTACACAGTTACTACATACGCTAAATCAGAGTTGCTTTGGAAGTACATACACAGTATTTGAATTGTAAAGCTTCTTGTCTGATTCTGGAATACAGCCAGGTTGGGAAAACACTGATCTAAATCTGTCTGCATTTAAATTTTCTAACTTTTTCAGTTTGTTTATAACGTTTAAAAACACAAATGATAATCTCAGTAAATAAATAAATATACACAAAAAACAATTATGACTATTTTATGCAATTTGTTAAAGACTTAAAAATATAGCAACCAATACCATAACCATGTTATAAAGAGGCTGGGAAAGAGCACTCTCATATGCTGCTGATGATCATCTTTGTTATTATCTTTCTGGAGAACCGTTAGCATTTTTATGTATTACATTCTGAAAATCCAGGCCATGCTCTGCCTCAGCAAGTTGACTACTAGGATTCCATTCTAAGAAAATAATTACGAGTGTTAAACTATTGTGTAGTATTGCTTATTATCACATACAACTGAAAACAACAAGAGACATATACAATTTAAACAACAAAACTGTGTATCCAATACAATTACTGCGATAAAACAGTTGGGCATATCAATATGGGATTGGACATCCATTCAGTGGAATACTGTGAAGTCATTAAAAATGGTACTATGCGGGGTGCCTGGGTGGCTCAGTGGGTTAAGCATTCAACTTCAGCTCAGTTCATGATCTCACGGTTTGTGGGTTCAAGTCCCACATTGGGCTCCCTGCTAACAGCAGGGAGCTTGCTTGGGATTATCTCTCTTTTCCCTCTCTCTCTGCCCCTCCCCCACTCACGCTTTTCTCTCTCCTCTCTGTCTTAAAAACATATTTTAAAAAATGGAAAAAAATTGTGCTGTGGAAGAATTATTCACATAGGAAAGATGTTCATATGTTGAATTTTAAAAGTTTATACAGTATGATCTTAACTGTCCCCAGCCCATAGGTACAGACATTCATACACACACACATACATAGAAAGACCAAACTGTGAATGAACAGTGATCACCTCTTGGTAGAAGAGAGACTTCTCTGTACTTTTCAAGTGCTATAATTCCTCCAAAATTCCTCCAGATTTGGAGTTAACTTCCCAAAGTACTTCAATTATTTATGTATCTTTTATTTAATTAACTAACTTTTGAAGATTTTACTTTTAAGTAATCGCTACACCCAATGAGGGGCTCAAACTTACAACTCCAAGATCAAGGATTACACGCCCCAGGGATCCCTTATTACTTATGTATCATTTATTTTTTTATGTTACTTATTATCTATTTTTACTTTAGAAGGAGCAAGCGAGTACAAGTGGACAAGAGGGACAGAGGCAGAGAGAGAAAATCTTAAGTACGCTCCACGCCCAGCACCAAGCACAACATGGGGCTCCATATCACGACCCTTGGATCATGACCTGAGTTGAAATCAAGAGTTCAATACTTAGTTAAATGTCAGAGTTCAGCTCATGTCATAATCTCATGGTTTGTGAGTTTGAGCCCCATGTCAGGCTCTGTGCTGACAGCTTGGAGTCTGGATCCTGCTTCAGATTCTGTCTCACTTTTCTCTCTGCACCTCCCCTGCTCATGGTATCTTTCTCTCTCTTAAAAAAAAAAAAAAAAAAAAAGAGTTGGAGGCTCAACTGAGACACCCAGTCGACCTTATTTATGTATCTTTTAAACATATAAAGGTAACTGTAAAATGGACTAATCAAAGCATTTAGTGAGCACCCACTATGTGCTCAGCATCATGTTAGAAATCATAGGAAATATGTTGCTTCTGGGTAACACTAATGACAATCTTTAGAAAAAAACAAATGAAAAGGTATAATACTCCTTTAAGAAAGTGTCAAAATCCTTAAGTATGATTTTTGTTACATTTTGGAATTTTTCTATAAGAATATTTTTTTAACTTTTTTATAATTTTTTAAATGTTTATTTAATTTCTAGAGAGAGACAGAGTGAGAGCAAGGGAGGAGCAGAGAGAGAGACACACACAGAATCCAAAGCAAGCTCCAGGCTCTGAGCTGCCAGCACAGAGCCCAATGCGGAGCTCTAATCTTCGAACCAGGAGATTATGATCTGAGCCGAAGTTGGACACAAGTGACTGAGCCACCCAGGAGCTCCTATAAGAATATATTTTAGAAGTACTGATAGGAAATGGTTCAGGTACCAATATTCATTTAAAAATATATCAGCCTTAAAATTAATCCATATCCTGGTACAATTTTTAAAAACTGAGGGGCACCTCGATGGTTCAGTCAGTTGATCGTCAGTCTCTTGATTTTAGCTCAGGTCATGATCTCACAGTTCATGGATGGCTCTGGGCTGACAGCATGGAACCTGCTTAGGATTGTCCCCTTCTCCCTCTGCTCTTCCCCCGCTGGTGCATATGTATGAGTGCTCCTGCGCTTGTACTCTCTCTCTCTCTCTCAAAATAAATAAATAAACAAACCTTTAAAAAATTTTTGAACTTTTGGGGTGCCTGAGTGGCTCAGTTGGTTAAACGTCAGTTCATGATCTCACAGTTCAAGAGTTCAAGCCCCATGTTGGACTCTGTGCTGACAGCTCAGAGCCTGAAGTCTGCTTCAGATTCTAAGTGAGTGTCTCTCTCCCCTCTCCTCCCCCACTTGTTCATGTGCATGCTCGCTCTCTCTCTCTCAAAAATAATATCTAAAAAAGAATTTTACAAAAACAGACTCTAGGTGTACACTGGGAGGGTATACCAAAATGTTAACCATTTTTAAAGTACACTATTTAAAGGGAATAAAGAAAATAACTCTTAATGTACTCTGTGTGTGAAAAAGAAAACACACAGTATGTGTATATATTAGGAACACACAAAAAAAATTTTATTAAAGAGAATTTAGAGAGGCACCTGGGTGGCTCAGTCAGTTAAGCATTCAACTTCGGCTCAGGTCATGATCTCACAGTTCATGGGTTTGAGCCCCGCATCAGGCTCTGTGCTGACTGCCAGCTCAGAGCCTGGAGTCTGTTTCAGATTCTGTCTCCCTCTCTCTCTGACCGTCTCCTGTTCATGCTGTCTCTCTCTCTCTCTTTTTCTCTCTCAGAAATAAATAAAACAAAAAAAATTTAGAGAGAATTTAGAAATACTTTCTGATTTTCATCCAATGAACTAAATTTTTGGAAGTTCTAGAATGACCTCATTATTCCTGAGTAGCAACATCATATTGAAGGTCCAGTGTTTTTTAGGTTTGAAACATTTTATAAAGAAAAAAGAACAAAAGAATAAAGGAAACATACTAATTAGAAAACATTAAAAAAAAAAAAAACTCTTTGAAACACTACTTAACAATTTTGTGCCTGTTCGTTGTCCACAAGGAAGGAACCTCAACTTTTAAGTGTTTATTCTCAAAAGTGTTTTTGATCAAGAGCACAAGAGTTAACTATGAAAAGATAATTAAGAATTCTAAAATCTCCAACAGAAGCAACTCACCTCATACTGAGTCACATCTCTATAAGAAGGAAAGCTTTCAACTACCAGGTGCATTAACTTCTGCGCGCTTTTTTCACTTTTTCGGACACAGTTAAGAAAAGAGCCTTCAAACTTCTCAAGCAGAATTTTCCCGGTTTCGTTAAGAATCCGATGCCTCTCTTCTATCAAAGGCATGGGAACATCCGTGTCAGAACGGAATATGTGCTTAACCTGATCCAGGGTCACTGAGGCATAGTAGGAAGCACTAGTTATCGGTATCCCTTCGGGAGAAGAGAAAATGCAGAGGAACAATGTCATACTTTTATATTCATTAGACCCTCGCTTGTACAACATACAATAATAGGAGAGCAAATGAGCGTTACAGGAACGCACGAAAAGTGGATGAAGAATTTAAAAATCAGAAGCATACCCTTCATTTTTAATTTACTCATCTGTATTTATTCATCCCTTTCTAACCATTGTCATACTACATCAGATGTATCTTGGCTGCATAAAATGTTATAATACGTCTCCCTTGGTTCTTCGGATGTCATCCAAGTGGCGTTCTTTAGAAAACTGACTTTTATACTTAGTTGTGCTGGTGATAAGCATTGGGATCATAGTTCTCACTAAGGACTTATCGCCAGCCTCTTCTCACCCTTTTATTTTAAGCAGAGAAAAACTACTTCACTTTAAGCAACGAAGAACTTCAAGTTTCCCGCATTAACCCAGACGCCGGACTCGCTCCTCGGGACCCTCCCGCTGAACCGAAACCTCACAGGCTGCAGGTCTGACAAGGGGCACCAACCTTCGTCGAGGGCTCTGTTGACCGCGGCGCACAGGGACCAGTACCCGCTGTACGTTTTTCCCTTGTACCTCACCAGACATTTGTGCTCCTCGCGCTCCGACCAGAAAGAGAAGTTGAGCGTGTCTGTCACGAACACCCAGTTGACCGCGGCCTCGTCTGCCGCCCTGGGATTCAGCTCGTGAAGGGCCTTCCAACCCTCCAGGCGCAGCTCGGGCCCCGAGGCCTTGGCGAGCAGCAGCTTGGCCACCCTCTGAACGCCTCCTCCGTCAATGAACACGTCCCGACTGTTCTCTGCAATGAATTTTGCAGACTCCCTGGGAGGAAGGGGCCCGTCCATCCTGTCGCTCCCTCTGGGGCTGGGGAACTTCTCTTTCACCCGCCGGCTGGCCAAATTCGCTTCCCTCCCTGAGCCGGGAAGCAGCGCGGGTCCCTCTGCAGCTCTCCTTCCCCACCACCGTGGAATCGCTGCCCTAACGGGGTACCGGCCCCGCCCGGCTGCACTGAAAGCCCACAGCGCGGCCGAGGTCTAAGTCCACTCCCTCCAGGGCGCCCCGGCCGGGACCGCAGGCACTTCCTGGAGAGCGGCCCCGCCCACTCTCACCCGGGCGCGCGCCTGGGACCCGTTTCCGGTTCCGAAGATCGGGGAGCCGCCTTGGAGGGTCCGGCGGGAGCAGGCCGGCACTTGCGCACCGTCCCGCCCAGGCGTACGTCCCCGCCATTTTGTGCACGTTTGCACCCTCTCTTCGGGCACGTGGTACTGCGGCTTGCCGCCGTGCGAACGCAGTGCAGCTTTGCCCCCACCTCGGCTCCGGCCCCTCAGCTCTCCCCGGTGGGCGAAGTGTGGGCAAGACGCCCTCGGCGACGCCGTCGGCGACGCCCGGCATCCGGGTTCCAGGGCCGCGACGAGCACGACGGCGCCAGTGTGGTTGCAGGGGGCCGAGCCGCCCCCAGGCTGCGACACGGGTTGGCGGGTCCCCCACAGCTGTATTTCCCAGGCAGGCCTCTTGTGCTAAGTTCCAGGCTCATTTGGAGGCCTTATGGACGTTTAGGATTAGTTGGGAAGTTTGGAGAAATGGATGAGAAAACAAGTGTATTAAGTTGTTAAATTAACATTGTGTGCCTGGAATTGTGCTTACTTACTGAACCCCGTCTAATCCTGGCTGTGACAAAAGCGGCGGCTGTGTTCCTTGCTTTGGGAGACCTGCGTGGTTCAGTCGTTAGTCCCTGGTGAGAGCAGTGGTCTGGGTTAAGATTCAAACCTTTATTCATCAATCCCCAAGTCTAGGGCACCAGACTGAATGCCAACCATTCGGGTCAAGTAGTGACTATGTTAGTGGCCCTCCTGAGAAGACATTATTGGAGGAAGGAAGTATCACCTTACAGCCCCAAACTTAAAAAAATACTTTTGGGGTCACCTGGGTGGTTTAGTCGGTTAAGCATCCAACTCACGATTTCGGGTCATGATCTCACGGTTTATGAGATCAACCCACGTAATGGGGTCTCTCTCAGAGGGCACCGCAGAGCCCGTTTGGGATTTTCTTTCTCTCTCTCTGCCTGTTCCCTGTGCTCCTTCCCTGATCATTCTTTCTCTTTTCTCTCTCTCTCAAAATAAGTGAACATTAAAAAAGAGAGAAGGAAAAGAAACAGTGGGTTAAGAGGTACTCTGGAGGAAAAGTTGCAAAAGTTGGCTAGAGCACCAGATGGACAGTAGACATTGCTAGAGAGGAGGCTGTAGTTTTTCATACATACGGAAGGAGGAATGTAAAATGGATTTTTGAAGATAGGACATCTCTATTATTTTCATTTCTCCTGACTCAACTAAAGTGATCAATAAACTACAGCCCCAAGAATGCTTAGCAGAAAAGAGATATGGTCCACTAATACATAAATTTCTTGCTTCTTTTCTTTTTGATTAATCCATTTAAAGCATTTAAAATTGACCACTTCCTTGAAATTCACTCTTGGCTCCTCAGGCATTTTATTATCCTGGTTTTCTTAATACCATTCAAAGCTCTTTCTCTTCCTCTTCTTACTGTGTGTAAAATGTTCCATCTATAGGTTTTGGCTTAGGAACAGAGTAAACCCTTTCTGGTGAACACTATGACCCCTAATTCAATTTCTGTTTTAAAATATTTAGTTATAGGTGCACCTGGGTGGCTAAGTTGGTTGAGTGTCTTGATTTCGGCTCACATCATGATCTCATGGTGGTGAGATCGGATCGAGCCCCACACGGAGTTCAGCACTGAAAATGTGGATCCTGCTTGGGCTTCTCTCTCCCTCTCTTTCCCAACCCTGCTCTCTCTTAGAGAGAGAGAGATAAATATTTAAAAGGGGCGCCTCGGTGGTTCAGTCGGTTGGCATCCGACTTTGGCTCAGGTCATGATCCCATGGTTCGTGGATTCGAGCCCTGCGTTGGGCTCTGTGCTGACAGCTAGCTCAGAGCCTGGAGCCTGTTTCAGATTCTCTCTCTCTCTCTCAAAAATAAATAAAAATTTTTAAAAAATAAACATTAAAAAACATTTAGTTATAATAGATTAAGTATATCATCTTTATGATATATCATTAACATTATTACTACAATTCAAAACCAATTTAGAATTTTGAACCATGGGTTGCTTTTAACAAGTGAAATGTGTATTTCCTACTTAGGAGAAAGAATTCAACATCATAAACACCAGTGCAGAGCTGCCAGTTGATGAACATTTAGAAATTCAGCGGGATGGGGCGCCTGGGTGGTTCAGTCGGTTGAGCATCGGACTTCAGCTCAGGTCATGATCTCAGGGTCGGTAGATTCGAGCCCCACCTCAGGCTCTGTGCTGAACGTTTGCTCAGAGCCTGGAGCCCACTTTGGATTCTGTGTCTCCTTCTCTCTCTGCCCCTCCACTGCTCATGCTCTTACTCTGTCTCTCAAAAATAAATAATTGTAAAAAAAATTTTTTTTTGTAGAGATTCAGGGAGAATGACATGCTCTGAAAGCACAGAAGCTCTGTGCTCCTCTCCACATTACTTGCCTTAGATGTCTCTTCTATCTGGTTGCTCCTGAGCTATGTATCCTTTTATAATGAAGCAGTAATCTGTTTGTTTCCCTTGGTGTCTAAACAAACCACACAGTCCTTGAGAGGTTCTCTGAATTCCATTAATGTTCCTTTACAAGGCTATGCACTATGCATAAGACTTAAATGTCATCAAAGAGGTGACTTGAGTCATGTTGGTAATCCTCAGTTTCTGCCTGACTGTCTTGTGCCACAACCCAAACTTGGTGTGTGCACTGCTTGACAAATGACTTCTCTTTGAATAATCTTGAACTCACTACTTCAGGATATAATGTGAAATATTGATCAAATAATCACCTTCTCTAGCTCAGAGTTGCTAGAAGCTGAAGCTGCACTGGCAGTGGAATGGGTTCTGGAAATTGTCAAGCGAGAGGCTTTGCACAGACAGCTGAAGAAATTTCCAGAACCCAAATTCAAATATGTGGAAGAGGAGCAGCAGGCCTTCTAGTAATTTTATTTCTGGGAAACAGAAGTAGATAGATTGCCTGGTGTATTTCTATTGAGGATCACACAAGTGTGTTTCCCTTGCACACTTTGATCTGGAGAATTGGTGCCAGTTGGCAATAAATCACCCAGCTAGACTGTAGGGTAAAAATAGTGAGCAGAGCAGGGCGGTGGGGAGGAGGGGACACTCAACAATAATAAATGTGAAAACCTGCTTTTTAAAAAAGCACAAAAAAGTAAACAGATACAAAGGAATATTTATCTTGAAGAGGGGCAGGATTTACCTGAGGCAGGGATTAAGTGCTGATGTTTTATCTATGAGGTACAATCTGAGGACATTGACAGTGAAGGAAAGGAAAAAGGAAGGTTCAGATGGAAAGTACAATATGGGGATGTGGTGTTGTGCTAGCCACTGCTTTGTGGTGAGCCTCGGAGAGACATGGCTAGTCTTAGTGGAGGAGTGTGGCCACAGTCCACGTTACATTGGACCAACTATATGGAGAAACGGCCTCAGAGCAGTTTATGAGAGAGAGAGAGAGAAAAAAGAGAGGAATTTCCTATCTGTCTGTTTCTGTGTCTCTCCCTCTTTTTACATATTTTAGGATTTCAATGTCCTTCACATATTCAACATAAAATACTGACCATGGATAAACAATAGGGGAGAAGACTCTTAAGCAAAGATCTTCCAGAACTCACAGTATCATTCTGGTGAAACACTATCAAGAGAACAAAGGATAAGGAAGTTTGACAGAATTTGAGTTCAATGGCTTACCTAATTTTTTTAAAAAAAATTATTCTTGAGAGAAAGAGAGAGAATGAGTGGGAGATGGGCAGAGAGAGGAAGACCCAGAATCTGAAGCAGACTCCAGGCTCCGACCTGTCAGCACAGAGCCTGACGTGGAGCTCAAACTCATGAACCGAACCACTAGATCATGGCCTGAGCCGAAGTCAGAGCCTCAACCAACTGAGCCATCTGGGAGCCCCTCAGTGGCTTAACTAAAACGTAAAGAACCAACCATCCAACCGTCTCTTCTACCCATTGGAAGGAAAGCAAAAGTGAATTGGAGAACTTCTAAATCATTTTTGTGAAGCAGCTTAAAAGGTGTGGGGAGGGGAAGGACCACAACTGTTGCTAAGGTAATGTTATAATGCACAATGTCAAGGACGCTGAGAACTGTATTCTTAGAAATCTAAATGCACAGGGGCGCATGAGTGGCTCAGTCGGTTAAGCATCTGACTTCAGCTCAGGTCATGATCTCACAGTCTGGGAGTTCAAGCCCTGCATCAGGCTCTGTGCTGTCAGCTCAGAGCCTGGAGCCTGCTTTGGATTCTGTGTCTCCCTCTCTCTGCCCCTCCCCCACTCATGCTCTGTCTCTCTGTGCTTCAAACATAAATAAACATTAAGAAAAAATTTTTAAAAAAGAAATATAAATGGATAAAGGTATAAACTACTTGGTATTAAAAACAGATTTTGCTATATAAAAATATGTCTCTTTTATCTTTATGAGAATAACAGGATAAAGAAAGATCCCCAGTTTGCCGTTTAGTTTAGGACACCTAAACAACACACAGTCAGTGGAGACTTGAATTAACAGATGTAGAACCCAGGAGACCCCACTATGTCATTTTGGAAAGGATCAAAATTCAGTACCCAGAGGACCCCAGTCACCCTCTGTGCTGTGTCTTTGTGTGTCTCTGCAAGCAATTAATTGCAATTTGAATAATTAAGTCCACAGATAAGTTTGAATACTGGGATCTACTTAGAAAAAGTAGCAACAAGGACACCATTAAAAAAAAAGACAACATAAGCTAGATTTTATTAGCAAAGCAAGAGGAAGATTCTCTTAAATGTTTCCAGTTCAAGTCAGAATTAAGGTGTCTGTTAAGTTCCACCAACTTTGCAGAGCTGTGAATGTTTTCTTGTTGTTCTTTGAAAAAAGAAGACTCCATAATAAAATTTTCATTCAAGAAAAATACCATGTTTGTTAACTTTTTGTAGCCATTCCCAAGTAGCTTTAAATTTTGTAGCTTGTTCAAGGGCAGAGTATATATTAGTTAAGATATGTTCATAGCTGATTCATCTCCGAAGAATTTTTCATGAAGCCTGCCAGATTCTGAACACCTTCTATCCCGTCAGCCTTATACAGAAAGATCGGATGCCTCCCACAGACCCACACTCTTTCAAGGAGATCACACTGGGTTCAAGAGCTTTAGCGCGTAATCTTTTTTTCTAAAGCATTGTCTCCTTTGGCATTGCCAATGCAGAATGGAATATTCGTCTTGCTTCTATTCTGGGATCCACTGAATATACACAGAATCCTTGAGACCTATCAATAATATCATAAATCATTTGTGCTTTGATGGAGATGAACTTCCTCATGGCTGCTACACCACCGCTGTTCTTAATCACTCCAGGACCAAGCCCATGACATAGATGCTGAAACACAGAAGTGTGTTGGATGTGGAGTTGTTTTGGGCCTGTACTTTGTATTCCAGGACCGAGGGGTACTCCATTCTCTGAGGGTGAAACCCAGCGGGTTATTGCCAAGGATCGTAAATGTGATCCCTTCTGAGCCACCATTCTAAGAACCAGCAAAAATCACACCAAACTAGGAAACATCCACCAGCTTGGATAGGAAGTTTGAGGGCATGTGACAAATCGGCTCTGCTCCCTTGACATCGGGAATCAAGGCAAACTCTACTCTGTGCACGGTCTCGTTGGGGGCAGTGATGCACATAGGAGGTTCCCGGGGCTTAGATCTGGAATTTTCGCATGACTCCCGAGTTTAGAGTAGGCAATATTCACATCCCTAAACCTTTAGTCTTCTTCTGCTGCCTTAGCTAACCAAGCTCCTATCATCTCCTATGTAGCACACCTTCTTGATTTTCCAACCAATCAGGTTTAAGAGGACAGCAGTGACCTGGCCTTCCCATGGCTCTTTGCACAAAAATAACTTTACAGTTGCCACACAAGATTTTCTGTGTTGTTAATAATCTTAGCAGAGACTGATGGCCTGTGGCTCATTTCAAGAACACCACTGCTAACTCCAATTGTATGCTAATAATTCTTCTTGTGTCTCTAAAAACACTGAGCATGACAGCTTGGTGGCTGGGGCAAAACTGACCACCTGCCTGGGGCAGTCCTTGGGCATCTGATCCACTGGGCGAGTTGGCCAAAGGTGACCGATCACCCGGCAGCGCATCTCTCTCCTTGCTCTTATTTCCCTTCGGTCAGTGTTCTCCCCTCCAGAGTTGACTCCTCTTTCATTCCAGATCGCATCATCCAGCCCCTTTGGTAGCTGGTCCAGAAGTCAGTTCCCTTCTCTGTGACATGTGGCATTTTATCCAAGTCTGAAAGGGGAGGAAAAGCCAGAAACTTGAGGCATGTTATTGTGCTGGATGTTCAGTGGCAGCTTTGAGAGAGAGCCTGGCAGTGATTGATTTATGTCCCAGATGGCAAAACTGTGAAGGCCCAAGTGACACTGGTTGGCAGCAGTGGCAGCTGAAACCCATGCTTTTTATTGGCGCCCCCTACCGCCCCCCACGAAATTAGCAGTGCTGCTTGTACAAGATAAGCCTCTTGACTGATGGACAGCATGTAACAGCAATTGTCAAATTAATTTAAGCAAAAATAATGTTTTGAAAAGTCATGAGAAATTAGAAGGGAAGGATGGAAAAGGGAAGGCTGGGGAACCAGTTCAAGAAACTGCCCAGTTTTCTTCTACTAGTGCTGCTGAAAAAAACTCACCATGATCATTGTAACTTGGCTTGCAATCGATCGTTCTGCTCAAGATTCAAATTCCCAAGTCAGGCAAGCCTTGGTCAAATGCCTCTTCTCTTGGTGTGATAAGGACTCTCCCAAGGACCAGGATATAAACAGCTGGGAGAGAAAACTCCAGAAGCAAAGCTGGGTCCTATTAGAAAAGTCAAAGTGAAGCTGTGCTGTTTAACAAAAAGGTCCATTATAATTTATTCCTATGGCTATTCAGTATCCAAATACTTTTGTTTGCATACGTACACTTTCAAGAATACTGCTAACAGAATGCAGTTACTCTTCATAAAAAATTCTCATCCCTTCCCACAAAGGACATAAATCAATGTCTCCTTACTAGAATACTGCATCAAAGTCTAAGTCTAGAATGTCTCAGTGATGTAAATTTCTGCTCTTGCTCCAGCTCAACTGTCTTAGACCAAGTCTCTAGAAACAGAACCCTGGTCAGGAATTCTAGTGCAAGTGGCTCACTGGAGAAAGGTTCTCAGATGAAAGGAAGCCAGGGAAGCAAGCAAAGGAATCATGAATAAAGCCATGACGGCTGGAGATTAGAGTTAGCTCGCTCCCACAGAGTTCTGGAGTCTGAATTGTACACAAAATTGAAACACAGGTATGGATAAATGATCTAGATGAAGCTACCTGATCTACCAAATAAAAGCCCCATCCCACTGAGGCTACCTCCACCTAGAACTTACGGTTTGATTGTATTTGCCTTACTTTTCTTGCTTTTTACTTCTTGACTTCCAGGGCTCTCAAACTCCCATATGCCCTCTTTCTCTATATGTTCCCATTCCCATTGATGGTAGAAAAACACACACATAAACTTGCCAAATTAAATGTAAGCTGATCTTTTCCAGTTTTATTTTATTTTTTAATTTTTTTAATGTTTTGTTTATTTCTAGGAGAGAGAGAGAGACAGCGTGAGCAGGGGAGGGTCAGAGAGAGAGGGAAACACAGACTCTGAAATAGGCTCCAGGCTCTGAGCTGGCAGTCAGCACAGAGCCCGACGCGGGGCTCGAACCCACGAACCGTGAGATCATGACCTAAGCGAAAGTCGGACGCTTAACCGACTAAGCCACCCAGGCGCCCCGATCTTTTCCAGTTTTTTTTTTTT